>NC_046368.1:21660273-21938217 GCF_011125445.2 Fundulus heteroclitus
GATACCTCATATCAGTGTGAATGCAATCAAGATAAGGCTGCTTCTTTATTTATCACAGAATAGATTTTCCAGCACTGCCCTGTTTCCCAGCAAAATGGCAGAATTTCCCTAATATTATGGGAGGTTTTGTGCATCAGTTCTGTTCTTTGTAGGATGAAAAGGCATGATCAGGGAAAAAGTATGATCAGTGCGATGAAATGTTTTAAACTCCATTCAATCCAGCAGCCAGGAAAAGTGACCTGTATGCACAATTTGGAGGTTTGTTCTTCTTCCAAACTGGAAGTCAAAGTCAACTGAGGAGTGTGCAGTGCACACTGATGCCTAAGCGAAAGGTGTCTGAGCATTGGGGCTTTATTGACATAGAGTAGATGGCTTTTGGTTCCTGCTGCTTGGTGCGCTTTGCATTGTCTTTGTACTGAAATGTACTACACAAATAAATTTGCCTTGCCTTGCCTTGCCTTGGTGAGAGCAGCAAAAGGACACCGTTTTTATGGTGGCTGTGGTGCAAAGTGCATTATGATAATTTATTTGCATCACTGCCTGGTACGAGGCCAACATTGTCACCCCTTCTGATTCTCCTATTGACAATTCATGTTCTGCCTGCACAGGTCGTACGGCATGCAAAAGCTACCACTCTTTTCACCACACAACCACGAGTCTAACATACTGACACCATGTTAATAAGCAAATCTGATCTTCTTGCAGAAATATTGTCCCATACTCAAAACAGTCAAGGAACTCACACGCTCCAACAATACTGACAGCGTTCTTGATGTGCTACAGAAATCTCATCGAAGAGCATCTGTGTTCTGGTTGCAGTGCAAACCATTTTTAATGTGTGAGTGCTACACAGTATCAACCACACAGCAAGAACTGCTCAGAGACAACTTCATATCTCTTTGCTGTACATGCCACAATCTGATAAAGCATATGGGATCTGTAGAAACAAGCCTGACATCTCCCCCCACCTTGCTCCAAGAAACAAAAGATCCTAAGCTAATGGCACATCAGCATCGGAGTTCTAGTTTTAATTGTTCTATAGACTTACTGCAGACATGTATTGATATTTTGCCAGCTTTATAAAGTATATTCATAAAAGAAAAAGGAAATGGTAGGACCTAAGCTGTGTATGGACAGGGAATCACCATGGAAGGAGTGAGAGTCTATGAAAAATGAAAGTTATTGTTAAATCCATTATTAAACTTTAATCAGAAAGAAAAGTTTCAAGTTTCCCCTAAAAAAAGTTACCACTTATTTTGCTTTTCTATCATTACACCGTAGGAAAACCATCCAGCATTTTTTGCTTTTTGTTCTTTGGCTGATTAGAATGGAAAAGAGGCATTTTTTGGAGGGGGTTTCTAGGATACAGAAACACAGAGCCTGGTGTAAAAACTAGAGCGCCATTGGGGGTGTGGACTGAGCATCATAATGACCAAGCCAAATATTTGTGTAGTCCATATTCGGGGAGCATAATGAAGTCCTTTTACAGAAGGCATCACTGGAATCTGGACACTGATTTTATGCCAGGGAGAGCAGGTTTCACTGGTCCTGCTGTTTCAACTTAGGCTACCCTGGTCCCCGGTGGCTCAGTGCAAACTGAATACAGAGCCTTATGTTCAGAATAAGAATGAATTATGGCTCTGTTTGACATATAACTGTACTAGAAAAACTGTCAGTGTTGTGTTTTGTCAGCAGACGACGTGGAAATCATACAATGGATTCCACTAAAATAGAAACTTTTTATTGCTGCTTTTTTTAGTGTACCCTGTTAATAGAGGGGGAAGCTTCTGGAGTGAAATTTTAGCGTAAACCATTTAGAGAATTTATAAAGTTCAAACTTACTATATGTGAAATAACCTTTAGGTTTGTCTGAGCCAATGACTGAAGAATTATGGTTAAACAGTACTTGCTTCCGATTCTAGTAGCACATTAATAAGAATGAAGAACATTGACTCAGAATCAAGGATAGACATGGTATTAGAGCTAGCACAGGTAATTAACACAGTGAGAATGCTGGGAAAACAAGTGATTTTCCTATGGGTGCCGGCCCATATTGCAATAAAGGGTAATGAGTTGGCAGACAGATGTGCAAAACATGGTGCAAAAAATAAATAAATAGATTTTCCTCTCAAGTATGAGAAGGCTGAAGTTAAGAGCATCATTAAAACAAATATGAAGAGAGTATGGCAAATAGACAGGGATGATGGGACGACGGGCCGTTTCTATTATTTGATTAATGGAAGTGTAGCAGAGGCAACTGTGTATAGTGGTGAGCTAGCCGTAGAGAGGAGGACATAATATCACATTTGAGACTAGGACATACGGGACTTAACAGTACACTGAAAGTGACAGGAAAACATTTAACTGGGAAGTGTGAGTATTGTGGGGAGGATGCACTGCGTAAGATATGAGCAACAGAGAGACATGTTCAGATCACATTTGAAAGAAAATAAAACCCCATTTATCTTGAAGTCAATATTGCAGGGGTGTTGTCAAGCAGTTATATGTGAAACGACTGTGAGGATTTTAAAAACACAGGATTATTTTTAGAATTTTGTTGGGAGCATTTAACTGATTAGGGGCCTTGCCGGCCCACACTCCATACTGGAAGTGCACCTGCACCTGCAAATGCACCTGCAAGTTGTTTGCCAACCACAGATAAATTACAGAAGAAGGAAGGCGCTGCCAGAGTAGTTGGTTCACAGGTGCATCAGATGAGCTTGACTGCAGCAGTGCAGGAGGAATGTAAAAGATCATGCATAATGTTGGGTCATAATGTCCCCTTTGTCACCGGAGGCTGAGGGAGGCTTTGGTTTTGTCTTTAGGAGACCACAACAAGATAAATGTGATTTTGTTCCAGAATTGCGCCACTCAGGGTGGCAGCATATTGTTGTAGCTCTGTACTTTTGATTGATTTTTTTTTTTCAGACTTTCATTCCTACTTTTCTGGAGGATAATTTGCTTTTTTGATAACCGTTGCTTCATACTTTGCAGTTGAACTGATTTTTGGCAATGTCTTTCGTACTTTTGCTATTTTGTTATGGTGCGTAACCACAGCAACATGGTGGTTTACAACATGGAGCAGCTGATCGACATTGGAAAAGCTGAAATAATACCACAGCTTAAGCCAGAAATCCCAGAGCAGTTAAAAAGGAGGCGCCATGGATGCAGAGCATGAGGAAAGAGGAGAGAGAGAAGGAGGAAGTTCAAACCATCTCTTCCATCCATCATAATGGGCAACGTGAGATCGTTGGCTAAGAAGACGGATGAACTTCAAGCCCTGACAAAGACTCAGGAGTACATGGAATGCAGTGTAATGTGTTTTATTGATAAATGGCTGCAGTATTATATCCCCGACTCCAACGTCTCTCTGACTGGCTTCCAGACTATATGAGCAGACAGAGATTTAAAGAGCAGCGGGAAAAGGGAATGAGATGGTTTATCAGTGCTTGTGAATGTCAGATGGTGTCATCCAGGACATGTTGTTGTGAAGTGTCGTCTCTGCAGTCCAGACATTGAAATCTCGGCAGTCAGTTTCCATTCATATTATTTACCAAGAGAGTTCTCCAGAATTGTTCTGGCAGCTTTTTACATTCCACCCTAAGCTGTTGTCGATAATGCATGTAAGGTCATCAGTTTCGTTGTTGCCAGGATACAGACCCAATTCATTTGTGGCAATATGTAGGGATTTTAATAAAGTCTCACTCTCTTCAGTGCAGACAACGTTTCACCAGTTTGTCAGCTGCTCCACCCAAGAAAACATATAGCTCCAAACCAAGACGTCCTCCGGGGAAATCTGATCCCAATCTGGTTTTTCTCTGCTCTCAATATAAACCTGTTGTTAAGAGACTACCTAGGAAGATGACTGTTAGAAAGTGGTCACAGGAAGCAGAAGAAGCCCTGAAGCAACTGATTCTCTTTGCCAGCCACATGTAGAGGACATCAATGCCATGCCACCAGAACAGTGAGTTGCTTCCCTAATAATAAACCCTGGATCACCAGCAAGCTAAAGGAACTGTTACATAAGAAAAAAACAGGGAGTGATTGAGGAGTATACAGAAGTAGCTCAAAGTCAAGATTAGAGACAGCGAGGAGAAGTACAGAAAGAAGCAGCAGAATAAACTGCTGAGGAACAATATCCAAGATGTGTGGTCAGGGATGAATAAAATCACAGGCTTCAAGCAAAAGGAGGATTGTAGTCTGGACAGAGCCAATGAGCTGAACACATTCTTCAATAGGTTCAGTTCAGGAACGAGCTCATCATCCTGCTCTCCTGTTCCCAGTCAAACAGACATCCCACCCTCCTCTGACCCACAACTTTCCTGTCAAACCTCAGATGTTCCATCTTCCATCTCAGTCATGGATTTTTCTCCTTCTACAAGTTTTCCTTCAACCAAATCAGGTGATGCTCCCTATGCCTCCACCCGAAGTCAGGTAGAGAGGAAGCTAGAGAGAGTGAACCGCATCAAGGCAGCAGGTCCAGATGGTGTCAGCCCCAGAGTCCTGATGGTCTGTTCTGAGCAGCCCTGTGGGATTCTGCAACATCTCTTCAACCTGTTGTGGAACCTTGTCCCTTGTTCCGGTACCAAAAAAAAACTCACCCTTCAGTCATTAACGACCTGTTGCCCTGACATCCCACATCATGAAGGTCCTGGAGAGATGCAGACATGCAACATCTTGCTTGAAACCATGAAGGATCTTAGCTTCCTCAAAAAGTACTGTCTGCTCTGTTGTTTCTTGTAGATGGCTTCACTGTTGAGTCTCCAGTCTAGTCTGTTGTCCAGATGAACACTACCCTAACAATCCTCTTTATAAGACTGTCTTGGGAAAACAGAGAGTCTTCAGTCAGAGGCTTTTTTCAAATTCGCTCCAACACAGAATGCTAAAAGGAATCTTTCCTGCCAACATTCATCAAAATCTACAATAGCTCTTTGAAGAATTTGGATCAATATGAGTTACATCAACATTTAATTTCCCTTTGGGTTCAATAAAGTATATTTGAATTGGAATGTGAATGTGAATACTTCTTACTAAGAACAAACAATTAAAACATTTTAACAGCTAGAAGTACAAAGATACGTTTTTGTGTATAACCAGTGTGGTTAAAAATATTATAAATGTTGAGACCTTTTAAATGTTCCACAATTTGTTTTAGTCCTAGCGTAAGTTAAATATTACTTTAATTGTACAGCATAATTTCCCATAAAGACAGGGATAAAGCAATCTTGTGTTTTGCAAGCTTTGATAAAGACTGAAAAGAGCATTAATAATTATTTAGTCTCCACTTCATTAAAGCAAAAGGTTCAGGACACACAAGCAGTCCACACACTAATGCTTAACGTGTCAGATATGATGTGAGGGTTTCTGTAACTGAGGGCACACTGCACAAAACAAAAACAGAATTGCAGTTTTTAAAGAAGGCTTGGAGTACATACTAAACAGACTGATTTCAGCAGATACTGCATTTACCACATGAAACACTAGGACTCACACACTGATGAAGGATCACAGACGACATGTTTTGTCTAAAGCCAGTCAAAACACAACAGAAGGCATCCGACTCCCATGCACACTCCTGCGAGAGTGAGAGTTTAAGGATTAAAGGAAAATACTACTTGGTTGCTGAAATGCACCAAATAGCTGTTTGACGACAGCCAATTAAACTTTAAGACGTAGATGAACGTGACCAAAATACAGATTTGGCTTAAAAAGAATCAAATGACCGATTGAGAAAGGGTCAAGTCTGATCTTCTCACACACTAACAGATCTTTCGTGCCAATGCCACATTGTCTCCCTTTCTCTAACTTGAAGAAAACCTTTAATCTCACCTCACTCCAATGTTGTCTTTTTTAGGGAAAGAGGAGATTTTCAGTGGATTGTCCTAAAAGGCCTGGCAGTCGGGAGGAACTGATGAAATGGATGCATAACGTCTGAGTCAAGCGTCTGCATCGCTATTCTGTGGAAATTAAACATTTCAGCTGCTCGTGTTTTTAAACCAAGAACGTGTTACATTAACCTGTCTGGATTTGTATTTGTGGAGAGGTTTGTAGATAGTTAGATATAGACTCCATTAAAATGGTCAGTATGCTTATTTATACGATGTCATTCTATTTAGTTTTACAATACTGTCAAAATGAAATATTACAACATTGCAGACATCCTATAAAAAAACACACATTCACATCAGTCTTTCTGCCCTCTGTTGACATGCTGATGTGGGCTGTTACATGACGTAACCTTTGTAGAGATAAAATCTAAATGTTGCTCAACAAGTTTATATTATCCAACATTGAACAACTCCCCATTTTATTCACCCACACACAAGGAAGAACATTCAGCTGGCAATTAATTACCTTCAACTGCTCCTCATCTTAGTTTCTTACAACAACATATCCTGCAACACAGTGGGTAACTTACAACACTGTGGAATTTTAACTTAAAAAACAACGCCGGTATAGAAACATATTTCACACTTCTGCAATAGTTGTTGTGTGCAGTGCTGACACTCGAGGCCAGTCTGCAATCCTACCCCCAAAAGAGCTTCCCTCCCCTCGATAGGTTATTCTGGTGTTGTTATGAGAGGTCAACATGCTTATTATGGTTGTGGCTACGTTTTTGGGGTGGCTGTCTTCTCCATTGTGCCAAGACTAGGAATGCTTTGCTGAAGAAATGCCAGGGAGAAGAAAAAAAAGAAATATAATATAACTGGGAAGAAAGAAGCAGCGAGGGAATTTATGCAGAAAAGATATAAAAAAAAATGACAAGATAGTGTGCAGAAAATGATGGTGACATAAAATGTGACTGTGCGCATTCACAAGTTTGTTTGACCATTTTCCACCCCGCAGTGTATCACCAAAGCATCCGCAGGAAGGAGACAAAACCAGGAACACAAACAAATGGACAGAACCACCTGTAAAGGGAAAAATACAAACCACTGAGACACTCCACACACATACACACACACACACACATGCGTGTGTGCTTTCCACACTCAGACACTCATTCCTTGTATGAACAGTCGTCCTATGCTTGGTGAAGCTGAGAGAGACAGCACTGTCTGGGTTTGTGCCGCTACCTCGCTAACCTCTGCTACTGCCCGCCATGGAAATACACGTTCATAGAAGGGGGCTGTATTTACAAGATGTTTATTTGTTGGGTGACATTATGTTATTTATTTTTCTTATCCAGTGCACTGAAAACAAGCCTGTTAAAGATATTTATTTGCAGTTACATAATTAAGTGGATAAGATCACAGAGATAATTTCATGAGTTATAAAAACCTTACATATTTTGTCATATTTCACTTAAAATAAAAGCTGCATACAAAGAAAAATGTGTTTTTCACTCTTACAGTGGCTTGCAAAAGTAATTGCTTCCCTTCACTCTGGTGACCTTAAATAAATTCCAGAGCAATCACAGATCTGATTGTTCTGGATTTACAGAGCATTCAGATCTGATCTGTAAATTTATCTAAGTATGTTTACAGCTGTTCTATGAGGGTTTTTTATATATTTTAGATCATCGGTGAGTGAACAGAATGAGAAAGACTAATAAGCACAGCCGAACACTTGGAAAAAGTTTTTGAAAAGTTTGAGCACAATCAGTTTATGAAACCATGCCCCAAGCTTTGAACATCCTACATAACACTATTCCATCATCATATGAAAATGGAAAGAGTGCAGCAAGACTGCAAACCTACTAAGACGCAGTCATCCACCTAAACTGACATGCTGGGAGAAACCGCTAAGAGGCTTGTAGTAAATAAAGAGGAGTTGCAAAGATCCACAGCTCAGGTGAGAGAATGATGAAACTTTTAGTCGTGCCCTCTGCAAATTTGGCCTTTATAGAGGTCTGACACCAAAAAAAAAAGGTTGCTGTTGAAAGAGATTTAAAAGACATTGCACTCACACTTTACCACGTGTGATGTAGCAAACATGTGGAAGTTGCTCTATTCAGATGAGAAAGAGGTGAACCTTTTTCACCTTTTTTCACTAGAAATGAAGCATGAAACCCACAATGAAACATGACGGTGCCCGCATCTTGCTGTGCGGACGCTTCTTCTTCAACAAGGTGGGCGAACATACTTGAGTTCATGTAAAAGTGGTTAAACCAATGCAAAGAAAACATCTTCCATGTTTTTATTTGTGGATTACCTTGAAGAGCATGCATCATTTTCATCCACCTCACCTCCGTGTAATAATTTGAGTTGGTCTATTTCATAGAATCCCAATAGAATACACACAGATTGGGACAATATCCTTCGCAAAGCAATATAGCATCTTTGACCTCATTTAGTTTTCTGTATCTTTTAGGCTCAATAAAGCACATACAGACGTTCTCTCAAGCGTAAATACTCATTTTCACTCAGACGGCGAGATGCTTCCCTTCAGGCCAGGACTGAGGATGGACCTGCCAGCTTCCTAACTAGAAGACAACAAGCTCCACATCTCAGCTAGACGTACTACTTATTCGCAACAGCACTAGCATTTAGATAAATATAAACCATGTGAAACTTGTGAACACCCGACCAAGCCCAGCGCGTCGTTTTCTTTTGCTTCAAATCCACAGAACACTTTACGGGATGTTTATGTGTGTGTGCTGCACGTCGCTGACTGTAAACAGTGATATCCAAAAAAGCTGTGTTGCTGTTACTCTTGTCATTCATCAAAGAACGGGCTTGTGTCCTCACCAGGCCCAGGCTGCAATTTGGGCTCAAGGCGTGGCCCGGCACCCATTGGGTTGTGTCCGCCCTGCGTACCAGTAATGACCCCTTCCCTATGGGGAGCGTTTGATCTGGGCTGCCTGTGTGCTTCGTCAAGGACCTATTTCGGGAGCGTGGAGGGGATAAAGGGAGCTTTCATACTTGGTGCCAATGACCATAATTAAGCTGCTTTAAGGGGTGGCAGTGAGCGCAATAGCGAGCAGAGAGTTTGTAATTTGGAAGATGGAGGCAGAGTAGCTCATTGGAAGAGCATGGGAGGGTCAGGTGGCACCCAGTGCTGAAACACAAGGCTCAGAGTGTGTGTGTGTGTGTGTGTGTGTGTGTGAAGGGGGCTGTAAAGTGCATGTTAATGACTTACGTCCATTATCACCCACCCTTGTGGCCGGCTGGCCAGCAGCCTGGGGTTAAAATGAGCGAGGATCCACAAACACTGAGGCAGCCTGTCAGCCTTCCCTTCACATTGTGACTAAAGGCAACCTTTCAGTCTGAAATGCCTCTGGCCAGTCAGCTCAAAAAGTAAGCACGGCGTTTGTGTCGCCTCTGTAGCTGTGTTTATCCACTCATTTTGGAGAAAGCAGCCTTCATCTTGGTTCTCTGCTTCAATAACATCCCTCAGAGTACTAACATTCAGTTAGATCTGGACTTTAATTTCTCCCCATCTCTCAAGTTATTCCAATTACTCCCTTTAGATGGATTTAATCGCAACCAAAATAGAGCTTTATTTGTGTCTTATTTAAAAAAAAAATGTCTGAATTATGACGGGATGATGTCCAGGCTAATATCTGTTTCTTAAATATACACTTGATCAAGTTACACAAAAGCAAAAATTAAACTTAATACATCCTTTTCTTACTCAAAATATCATCAAAGCATAAAGAAATTGTGATGCTGTCAATTTTTTATTTTATTTTTTAGCAATTCCTTACCTTTACTTTCAAAAAAAGAGCGACACATGAATTTAGGCTCTGGTGTAATTCAATGTTTTTTCACTGACAGAAATATCTGTAAACAGGTCCAGTTTTTGGTATTTATGAACATCCTAATTGCTTTATGTTTGATTCTTTTTGTAGATGTATTTTCCTATTGTTGCTATGCATGAAACCTTCTAGATCTCATTTTCAAATCAACGTTTTTGTCCATTCTCTCACTTGAGCATGACAACTAAC
This sequence comes from Fundulus heteroclitus, assembly GCF_011125445.2. Classification (NCBI taxonomy): domain Eukaryota; kingdom Metazoa; phylum Chordata; class Actinopteri; order Cyprinodontiformes; family Fundulidae; genus Fundulus; species Fundulus heteroclitus. Next base: position 21,670,163 of record NC_046368.1, read on the forward strand.
CTGAAATCCCTCGATTTCTCCCAGTTGTGAATAAAAATTTCTCACAGTGGTTTTTTTTGTTCCCACCAGGTCATGCTGAGACGTCACTGTTGCTGCATAGGAATACACTGTTGTTCCTGCTTCCCTACTTCAGTTCTCAGAAATTCTCTTCAAGTATTTTCCATTTGTAGCCAATACACAAGACCTACTGCTTGGTTGGTACACCTCAGTATCGGAAATATATTTAATTTCAGGAATTTAACACGAAACGTGAAACTCACCCGATTCCTTACACACAGTGATGTATTTAAAGCGTTCCTTTTTGTTCATTTTTAATGTCTATGGCTAACAGGTAATGAAACCTCAAATTCAGTTTCTCAGACAAATGTAAATATTCCATAAGATTTGCAATGACATTTCAGTACAGAGAAGTTGTGTCTGATACGATCATGGGGGAAACTGCTTACTCATCGACGCCGTACATAAGAAGGCTGAGTCACAAAAGGTCACTGCTAAAGAAGCCGGCTGTTTAGAGTGCTGAGTCAAGCACATCACTAGAAAGCTGCGAATGAATGAAAAATGTGGGAAGACACAAAAAGATTAAGATGCACCTGCAGCATGAAAGGATTGTGAAGCAAAAGTAATTCAAGACTTTGGGGGAGATTTATAAGGTGTGGTTTGAAGTCAGTGTTTCCACAAGGACTTCAAGTGTCACATCCCTTGTGCAATGCTCCTTCTAAACCAGAGACGACATCAGAGGTCTCTTTCATGGGGAGAGAAAAAAAATTGATTGTTGCACAGTCCAAAGACCTCTTTTTAGGTACATTTAGATTTTTTTTATTTTTTTTAGGAAATCAAGGTCCTGGAGTCTTATGGAAAGGTGGAGAGACCGCATCTAACTTGCTTTGGGGTCCAGCGTGAGTCTTTCTCAGTCAGAGGGGATTTGGAAATTGATACTTGTCAATCCACAGCATTTCACTAATTCTAAGCGCACTTCAGGATTCTCTTCAGGTTTAGGTGCGGGTCCAGGTTATATTATTGCAGCAGTACTATGGAGTATTCATCCGTAACTATCAAAGACATGCAAACTAAAGCATAAGTTAAGAGGGCACCCCAAAGGCTTAACACTAAAGTATACAATAAAACAGAGGGAAATTCAATCAGTCAATCAAATAATTGTAAAACTTTTTTTCAAGAGAACGATACCAGCAGGAATAAAGCTTTTCTTTTACAGCTTGTCTTGGGGACCTGAAGCCTTTTACCAGATGTGCGGAAATTTAAAAATCACTGAACACTGGGTGAGCGTTGTCAGTACATATGCACCTGGCTAAACGCTGTAACTCCTTGGTGCACAGCAGTTCAACACTCAGCTGAGACTCCCTTAATAGTTGGCTTGACCATCGCACAATCTGGTCCTCCTTTAGAGGCAGACGGCCAAACCAAGATGAGATAAAACGACAGAACCGACTCAGTAAAAGCCAGATAAAAGAGTGACAGTATAGAGACATGGAAGCACAATGACTCCCGTAGACAAGAAAAGACGCTGATGACTCTTCCTGCTCACTACCTCACAGTTTTCACTTTGAGTCAATGGTGGGCCCAAGTTATTATTCACAGGTCGCATCTGTTCAATTCTCTGTCAGTTTATAACTGTGGTCTACGACTGAGTGTGCTTTTTCCTAAAAATCAATTGCCATGACCTTGGGTTTTCCTGTGTTGGGGTGCAGGAGGGAGTCCTTGCACCAGGGACAAAGGTAGTCAACAACAGGTTTGTGGCTGTCTTCTGGACCATCACGTAGGCTAAATATTACAAAATCATCTGCATACTGCACAATAAAAAAGTTCCCAAGAGAGCTGTGGCATACTTGTTCAGGGGATAAAAATCAAAGGGAAGAGCACACACCCTTGTGGTCACCCAGCTGAAGGAAACTTTTTTTATTAAACAAATTCATTAATTTGGTCGTTTGCGTCCTGAATGTTAAATAGGTTAAATTCTATGAGATTGCTACTAAAGTAAACCAGTCTGTAAGCCCCTGGATTAACATGTGCGGCTCTTAGGATTCCTCCAAATAAAGGCTGGTAACTGTAGAATGATATCTGTCATTTAAACATGCAAGGTTAATCTGAAGCAGTGTGTTATGGTAGTAGACATAACATGCCCTTTCTTGGATAACAGCCACACTGACATCAACCAAAGAAGTTGCTATGAAACATGATAGGATCAATCAATCCACTGTTTATACTCACTTATCTATGCAGGGGTGTTGCGGGGTGCTACTTCCTATCTCCAGCAGTCATTGGGCAAATGGGAAGGGTACACTCTGGACAGGTCACCAGTCCATCACAAAGACACAACCACTCCTAGCTAAAGGGAAATTTGGAGAAACCAGTTAACCTAACAGTCATGTTAGGTTAACTGTGGGAAACAAGCTGGAGTACCTGGAGAGAAACCAGGCATGCACATGCAACCTAACTGCAGAAAGACCCCACACTGGGATTCAAACCCAGGACCTTCTTGCTGTAAGGCAAGAGTTCTTCCAACTGCACCACTGTGCATCCCAAAACAGTTCAGGCAGATTCCATAGAGGAACTAGAAAGTATCACCAAGCGGAAGATGAGGACATGAACACAGTTTTCAATAGGCCAGCATTTCTATATTCATTTTTGTACGCAACATTCCTCTTTTTTTTTTTTTTTTTTTTTTTAGTAATCATCACAATTAGCAGAAACAGATGCTTGAAATACACAGTGTCTTAAACAGTATATGTCCCACAGTGTTGCACGTGAGCCTGAAAGAGAGTCCTCTCGGGTGCCCCCTTATTCAGGGGTCACCACAGTAAATCATTACAACTTGCACACAGACTTGGCACCATTTTTACACCGGCTGCCCTTCCTCACATAACCAGGATTTAAACCCACGTCTCCCAAGATAAAGTCAAAAATTTAAACTACTACACCACAGAGTGACTCTGTGTTGTACATGTTTAAATGAAATTATCAAACTTATAGAGCTGCTCAAAGCAACGTGCTCCTTAAACCTTAGTCATCATATCACCATTGGCAGCAACCTCTGCTATTAAGAATTTAATACAATATGCAATATGCTGTTGTAATGGAGCATAACCCAAGTGTGCTTAAACTTAAAGTCGCAAATTGATGGCTAGATAGCTTCTTGGGATTTCCTGCTCAAGACCAAAATTCAGGATTCAATCAATTATGGAAAGTCTTCAATTTCCTGAAGAAGCAAAACAACCCTGTTCGTTTTCAAAAATAGTATGTTATTTTTATATATATATATGTTTGGTATGTTGTTATTGTCAAATGTGAGACTGTCAAGTATTATTGTGTGGTGGACCAAATGCAGGTAAATGGAATGCAGCAATAAAGATGTTTAATAAAAGTACTATTCAACGTCCAAAAATCCAAAGGTCAAGAATAAGAGACAGGGCAGAGACAGAGAACACATCTAAAACAAAAATCATCAGCATAAAATGTAGACAAACTAACAACAAAGATAAGCAGAATCTACAGAAAGAACCAGAGGGGAACTTATACAGGGGAGAGGTGATCAGTGGGAGAGCAGCTGAGTAAGAGTACCAGAGAACAGAGGCAGATCCAGTCTAATTGGATGAATAGTAGAATACAACTTGACCTGAGAAAGACTGAATACACAAAGACAACAGGAGCTAGAGAGACAGGAGTTAAAGAAAGCAGGACAATAAACCAGAAAATTGGATTGAAAAAAAACCTTAGGTAATCAAGACTACAAATCTAAATGAAATAAACTTAGCTACACAACAGAATAAGCACAAAGTATAACGTATAATGACAAACAGCTCTTTATGTCCATTTGTGGTCAGAAGTGGATTTGGCCTTGGAACTCCTACAAATGCCATTGTTCCCTCGTTCTATTGTTGACTCATGAACATGGATCTTAAGTGAGGCCTGCAAGGCTTTAGATGTACTTTGTACTTTTGTGACCTCCCTGAGGAGTCGACAATCTGCTCCTTTATTTACTCCTTCACTCCTTTGGAATTAGTAGGGTGGCCACTCCTGGGGAGGTTCACACTGCATTGTGCTTTCTCCATCTATGGATAATGGTTGCCTCTGTGGCACTCTGAAATCCATAAGCCTTAGTAATGGCCTTTCCAGGGTAATATATTGTAATGCCTTTACTTCTTGTTTTTTGTTTGTTTGTTTGTTTGTTTGTTTTTGCTTTTTTATTATTGAGGCCTGCTTTTTGAGATATTTTTTGTCCTACTTCATGCTTTCTGACAGGTTCACTTCACTTAAGACTTAAATTAATACAATAATTGAAGTCTTAAGTGAAGTTTATTATGATCATAAATAATCTCAATAAATGTATTGAGACGTATACTTGTGGGGGCCGTCAGTGGCACATGCGCCACAGCTTGAGAACCGCAGGTGCAGGTATATAAAGACACTCTTTGTACGCCCTGGAAACATTCGGTGCGCATCCTGCCCAACCTTGTCACCGTGGTTCATTCAGATGGTTAACCAGAGTTTTGGGGCAGAATCCGTGTGGCCAACCCCCTGAAGAAAGAGGCGTGTAGTTGCTCTCTCCAACCGCTGGGCTTGTAACCTGACACCTGACTGCGCGGTTGGTTTGCCATCGTTTATACCCCTAGAAAGCCTATTTAAAAAGGAAAGCGACGAGTCCGGCGCTCCTGACACGGCAACTCCGCAGAAAAGAACCCCACGCAGCTTCCCTCTCCGGCCGCAGCGTCCCTCATTCTGGATCGGCATAAATGAATGAACCACAAGGGAATATCGCCAGACGATCGCAACCTGGAAACTCTCTCTTGCCCATCGAGACAACCGGGAGGATTCTATGTCGAGCTTGACAGGCAGCTCAGCATGACTTTTTGCGTCTGGAACTTGTCCAGCATCTCAAGATTGTCAAATGCGTAAAACGACGGCCGGTGTTTTCTGCCTCCCCCGCAAAGGAGTCACGCTGTGATTAACGGATCAGGTTTTTGACTGGCAGGACAAATGAATACAAATGAATTTAGGCACCCGAAGGAGAGCTTGCAGAACCTCTCATCTAGATACAAAGTAAGTCGCGTTTTATGTGCTTTTGTCGGACTCATTCAGAAATATGGGGTGTGCTTGAATGTGATGTACCGGCTGGCGCTGGTCCACGACTGATCTCCGCATGGGGCAAAAGGGAAGTTCTGAATATCGATCAGACACTTTTATAGCACATAGCAATGCTTTGCATTTAGTTTTGGAATACGAATTGGTTTTCCCGAATCATTCTTAAAATAAAAATATTAACGTTACCTACATGACACTGCATTTCGTGTTTATTTTTTTTATTTATTTTTTTATTTTTTTACATTTTTGGCAAGCTTGCACAAGCTTACATGCAACAGCAACAGCATTACATTGCATGGTTTACTAAACTAAATCTTTTTGACAAATCAGGAAAGCAAGGCAAATGTTACGACCTATAAAGTTTAACGACAGGCATCTCCTGCGCCGTTAGAAATTTCCCAAGTTTTCTCTTTTACGCATTCTACACGGTCCCCTTTTACGCACTGCAAATAATCCACTAGGGCTTTAAAGGAAGCATTATTACAACTGACTGGGGTGCTTGTGATTGGGTCATTTCATTTCATCTGAAGTGGGTGTTGATAGGTTGCAACTGACCTGATTCAAAACGCTGTTTTTGCAAAGGTTTTTGGCCTTCGGGATAAATCTCTGAATGGAAGGCAATCACTCATTCATTCTTTCATTCAGTCATTCATTGTTTAAGGCGTGCACCACCTGAGCTGATATTTGCTCTTGAAATTACCTGGCACGCCTTTAATTACCTCCAGGGATTCCGCCACTGCCTGGTTGTTTATTGTACAAGGAGATGGTCAGAGTTGACCCTTGGCTGCTATAGTTACGCAGAGTCGCACTAATCGCTCAATACAGCAATCGATCTGCTTTATTTCAACACGCGTCCACATGGTGTCGCCCTTTGTGTCTAACTAATTGCACCGTTTGCACAGGTAACATAGTTCTTTGGCGTGTATTACTATGAACACGGTTTTTATCGTTGAAACTCGGTTGCAAAGGCTATCTTTTATTAAGTGCCTTGTCAACACGTGCAGACGCTGGCACAATCCAGACTCCGTGTCTGCAGATGTTTATGCATCATTTACAAGACCGAATGAGGACATTTAAATAATTAGTCACCAAGCAAGGGCAGACTGGATGTGTGGGTGCATCACCGGGTCCTCATCAGCATCAGCATTCATCAGTGTCAGCTCATCCAGAGGAATTTTCCGCTGTGTGTCTGTGTGTGTGTGTGTGTTCAGTGGGGTAGGGTCTCCTTTGGGGAAACCTGCAGGGAATCAGTGAGTAGTCTAAACACACGAACAGAAATGGAAACTATACACTGGGCTTTCTGTGTCTAACCACTACACTCCCACTACCTCCACCCGACTACACCTTCCTTCTCCGGCAAACCAACCTTGAACTGAAGAAAAACTGCAGGCGTCTGTGTGTGTCAAGACAGTTGCAGTAAATCCAGTGCAGACTTTTAGTCAGTGTCTAAGGGAATCCTTTCACATATTGAAGTTTACATTTAGAAATGTAAAGCTCGCTCTTAAAATGACAGCTATTACTTGGATGGTAAAACACAAAATAATCCAGTTTCAGCAGATAGGTCTGCCTCAGAATTCTGAGTTTCAAACAGCGTAAAAACCCTTGTCTCTTTTACTGGATGACTTTGTGGGAGAGATTGCTCACACATCTTGCATTTTGTCCACTCAGCTCAGGGTAGAATTCCCGACGGGACTCGTGTCATAGCTCATAGTTGCAGCAAGAAAACCACACTAGTCTGAACGTACAGATGTCAGCCACGCCGAATCCTTTTAGTGCAACAATCTTCAGCTGCTCTGCGAAAGAAAAACCCCTCTACCTGTCAGTTCAAAAGTACAGTAATGAAAATCTAAACAGGCTACTGAGAACTTTGAACGGGCCCAAGCCAAGGAAAACAGTGCCGCTTCCCGGGGAAAGACTTGTTCCAGTTTCCACAGATGCAAACTGCACAAGGAACAAAAACGAAAGCTGTCTTCGCCGCCGCAGCGGCAACAACCGATGCATTCATGACTCCCTTTCCAGAGGATGGATCTCTAAGTTGATAAGACTAAATCAGACTGTAATCAACTTGGAGTCTGGGAGATACACGCACACACACGTCCTGAGTAAACCGCAGCCAGCTGTGTGTGGGGGATGACTGTGATGAATCTGTATTAGCGCGAGACGCAGACACCACAAATATACGTGTTGCACACATGCGCTCTGATTATAATTATCCGGGTCTGAAGGGGTAACTGCTGCTTGCCAGCGCTTCGACTAATTGTCGAATCCTTTAAGCACAGAGACGCACACAGCTCTTTGTCAGAGAGGTAGTGCAGGTAAAAAACGGTTACTTTCATTCCCACGTCTCTGTGTTTGGAGCTCAGCTTGTCTTGCCTCTCTGTGGCCCTTTAGGCACAGCTGTTATACACATTTCCTGCTCCGATGTGTGTATGATCATGTGTGTCTGGATGACCTCCAGGGGTAAACAGTGGCTCCCCTGCCTGTCACTAGAGCTCGGTTCCCCCCTCTGAGTTCTCAATACTAACTTGAGCCAGTCTTTAGGTTCTGCCATACGCCTGGTCGGCGTAGAGACTGCTGAGAGGGATCTTTTTTTTTTTTTTGCTCCGTCTGTGGATGCATGTTGGTTTTGGGGAAAAGAGTTATTGGATAAGTGTACAGTAGTATCTTTGCCTCCAAAACCCACAACCTGCGGCTTTGTGTGTTTGTGCGTGGGTTTCAGAGAGAGGTGCTCTAAGTGCTTTTGCAGAATCTCATCTTCTCGTTGTTATATCTGTGGAAAATCAGTCGCTGAGAGTTGTTTTTGTTACGGAATGCGTTTTGGTTGGACGTTAATGTTAATCTCAGGCTAATTTATGAATCAGTGTTGTATACAGGCATTTGCCACGTGTTTCCTATTAACAGAGTTGCTTGAAGCTTTCAGTAAGAGTGTTTCTCTTAGAGGTCCCCCAGAGAAGCATTTTTTGAACATTTCCAAATGATTGCAAGACAGATTATATTTGCGAACTGAAGGAAATCTTGTTGCCCAAACGCGGTCGACTTTAACAAGGTGTTTAATAAGTCAATAAAATCAAATAACTTGACAGCAACATTCAGTTAAATGTGGACATTTGCTATTTCAAAACTGACTCCATGGAAATAATTTTGGGAAATGCAACTAGAGGTACTGAAAATTAAACTAATGAAAACCCCAATATCAATGAATGCTCAACAATGTTCTTTACAAAGCTCTCAAAAGTGCACGTTAACAAAGCCCCTGGCATTTACTAATCCTCCTACCACATTATTCATGTTGCACAGTTGCACAGGAAGACAAAATGGGCCAAAATGAATGTAAGTCACTGTGCATTTGTCACCGTGTCAAACAAGATCTAATAACCAGTTAGACCAGATTGTTTTGGACATTTCAAAACTTTCTACCGCATAAGTGCTCCAGCATTTATTGTCCATGTATAGCACACATGTGTAGCGCTGCTGCAGAGTTGGTACAACTACTGCTCAAATATCAAATATTACAGCCATGGTCCAATTATAACCTTACTATTGAGCTCAAGCCATGCGCTGCTGTCTTTACTAATAAAGATTCACTCACCTGTACATACCAGATGCTTGAAACTCAAAGGCAAACTCTAGGCTCTGCCTGCTTTGACTATCCTGGCTAATAAATATCCGACCACTTCGGAGCGCACGTAGGCAATTTCAGTTTAATTGCTAGAAAGTTGGTTAATCCTTAAAGATTAAAGATAGTCACCAATAGTCAAGCAAACAGTATTGCAACTGATTCTTTTAAAAAGATGTGTTAAAAAGATAAAAAATCAACAGAAGACAAATTTCCAAGTGGGGAAAGTCTGAGGTTGTTCACCTGCCCCGCCAACAAAATGCAATAAGCCTGCCTTGTATCTAAAGCTTCTCTCTTAGCTGCATTAAACTGTTTGACTGCATTTCCAACATTAAGTCTTTCACATCCCATACAAGCCCCTTTACTGAGCACGCTGAAATTGTTTTTAAATAGCACAAAATGATGAGAACTGCACTATTATTATTAACTTGTAATGCCAACTATGGAGTGTGCACTAAGTGTATCACATAGGACACAGCTGGTTGTCAAACCCACAACTGAAACACATTTAGGATTGGATTTCCAGTGATGCTTTTTAATTGTTTAAACGGTTGGAGCGTGGATCTGGGTATGACCACACACCCAAGTTGAGTGTGTGGGAAGTGGCAATTGATCTGGTGCTAAGTGCAATTAGCAAACAGCAACTGTACCACACTTTATTCGTGACTGCTTCTAATGAGATATAGACTGTCGAAAGTGCCGTACAAACTGTTTTACCTGCAAATTTTACTATATGTGATACATAACCATATTGGATACTGAACTCGGGGCTGTTTTGTGATCTGTGACTTTCCCAGCCATTCTTGTTGCATTTTCTCCAGGCATTCTAATAATCTTATTAGCTTCATATTATAACTATGCATCCACACGCTGCCAGGTACAGCTGCACAATATCTCAGAGTACATAGGTCATTGCATTAGCAATTGTAAAGGACTGCTTGTACGCAACATTTGCTAGGGTTTTATAATGAAACTGTCAAACAATCACACCATGCATATCAGATGGATGAACTCTAACTGCCCTTAATGCCCTCACCCGATGTTTATCTTTAGCAGCTGAGATGTTAAAACTCACAGAGAAGAAAATGGGGGTAATTTTAACTGATATATCTGTCGTAATTTCAGGAATACTATTGCTATGAAAAATTTTCCTTACCTTATGCAGTCCTATACTATATTTTACCGGTTGTATGTGCTATAACCACCCTTGGTTCCCACAAATTATTTAAATATCAGAGGCCAAGGTGCTAAATCTCAGAGAAAGAGTTGCTGTGGTGATAGAAAAGAAAGAGACGATGCAGGATCATAGTATTTATCAGTAATATTACAATTGTATGATTCTTTAATATCATGCAACCCTGAAACAACTTCTAAAACAGATAGTTTGTGGTCACTGAAAAATTAGCTAGAGCAGGGGGTCACCAATGTTTTTGACACTGAGAGCTACTTTATTGGCTCTGTGTCAGACAAAGGGCTAGCAATACTGACATTTGAACTAGACGAGTCAGAGTTCACCTTAGATTTATGAAAACTAAAGATATTTTAATGCTTTCTTTAGCCATTGTCATTTTTAAATCTGTATAAAAGCAAGTGTGATTAAAAAAGAAAAGCAGCGGGATATATAAAACATTTTAAATGCAGCTCACTGGTGGGTGATGTAATTTTTAGAATAGGCTTGTGTGCACCACATGTGGTCCTTGGGCGCTACCTGGTGCCTGTGGACACAGTGTTGGTGACGCCTCATCTAGGGAGGCAATTTCAACTAATAAATCAGGGAAGGTTAGTATTAGGAACTAACCTTATAACTTTTATTTATGATCAAGTTGAGAAGGAAATTATTTTGAACAGTTTGGACAATGACAGAAAGTCACAATGTTGTGTAAATCTTTCCTTTTTCTAACACTTGTCTTCTCTCTTTCTTCAGGAGAGCCCTATTGCTCTGTACAGTTTTATATTGTACTTGTTACCTGGGACTTTCACAAGTACACTCTGAAGGTAAGAAACAACCTCTTTAGTCATCTTCACTCATTTCTGTATCACTGAATCATCTAAAAACGTGCAAATTAAAGCAAAAGGTTAAAAAAACAAAAAAATAAATAAATAAATAACGCTAAGGCAATTTCGTAGGTATCCTTTACCTGTTCCGTAGCAAACCAGCCATTGCTATAACAACAGCAGTTCAAAGGGATAAATTGAGCGAAATGCAGGAAGAAATGTAATTAAGAATTATAACTGAAAACAAACGCCCTTTGTTTCACTTTACATTTATAAGCTACCTGTCTCCAGCTGTGTAGAGGGCAAGAGGTGAGGTCGCTACACCAAGAAGAAGTCGCCACTCCACTGCAACCGTTCACGCACGCGCCTACACCTAAGAGCAGTTTAAAGTGGTTAATTGACCTAACATGCATCTTTTGCAAAGTTCCAGCGCCGACATTTGACCCTATGACCTTCTTGCTGGGAACCAACAGCGTTAACAACGGAGCCAATTATTGTGCTCAGTGTAGCACACACTGCATACAGCTACACACAGATACAGACCATGTCAAATGAATACAGGAGATTTAACTTTGACAAGGGATGACGCTGCTTTGCAGGCGTCTGTTCGTTAACTTGCTTGGTTGATGCACACAAGGAGCAGGCCTCATAATTAATAATGTAGAGTGAAAAGAAATGCTTATGTGAAATTTGCAGCTTTTTGCACAATTTGGTGGTTTCCTTTGATGTAAAGGTTCTAGATGGGGTCCTAAATAACCGAAGGTCAAAAGGGCCATCAGAGCATGAGTTGAAATCTGATGCGGAAATTAAAACAAAAAAAAGACAGAGCAAAAACTATTCATCCGTTTTTTTCTATGTAGGTATAGCCTTTTTATTAGTCATTTGAAATTAAATTGGTATTTAGAAAATCCGATTTCATGACATTTCATGATGCTCTTTGCTTTATATGCACGTCCCAAACTGGTTTTAAACATCTCTTTTCTGACCAAGAAAAGTAAAAAAAAAAAAACTTTAGAAAAAGCAAGAAAAGGCTCACGTTGCCCCTTTTGTTAACTCTCTAACTAAAAAAGTAGGAACCAATGCGACACGAGCATGACAATAATCTGAACTGCTCAGACGACAGTCCTCCAGAGCAGCTAAGGGCAGATCTCTTGAGTGAGAAGAAGTGACTTCATCCTTTACTCTGGATAAAATTACAACGTGTAATCCCTTGGATTTTGAATCCGTCCTACTTTAGTGACTAGGCAAAGAGCAAAGCTATGAACTCTTGCCATGTGCTCAACACACTGATGTTTAAGCACAGATGTTATGCTGTAAAACCACTTGGTTATTATACGCTTTACCTCTGTAACAGTATAATGTGTTAAATAAAGACGTGGAAAACATCAGTATGTACATTACATGTAATGCATGCCCTGGTTTATTGCCAAGTGCTGTTGTCCCTTGCTGCCAAAGAGACCACACAGAGAGGGAAAGTCGCTGAGGATGGATATACAATACACCCAGTGTGTTCCTTAGTTTTATTTCATCAAGTCCTTCTGTTTTGAGCCAAGAAAAGCTTTTTAAAAAAAATGGAGTATGTAGAAAAATTAAACCTTCATCTGGACAACTTTTCTTTTTGACTCGTAAAAACAAGGACTCTTTTGGACAAAAGTAATTACTCCCTGCGTTATGTCTTAGCTCTTTATAAAATAAATATTCACTGACTTTCTCTTCTTTTCTCTAACTTTCAGAGCAGTTTTTGCTCAGACGTACATGGGGAATGTGCAGCTGAATGACAAAGTCATTGACGACTACATGATTCAAAAGTCTGAACTTCATCATTTAAAAAAAAAATGAGGGTATTTATTGTAGGAATGTAAGCATTATATTCTTATGCTTTATCAGTGCATTGCACACAAGGACATCCAATCGGTCATTTCTCTTCTAAAGGCTTTTCCTCATTACACATGAACCGACAACCACAGATCAGAGTTAGCCCAAAGAAAATAAAGATAGAGAGGGGCCTGTGGGTCACAGGTCATCAGGAGGATGAAAGCTGGGACTATTGTGATACTGAATGCTGACAGCTAAAGTCTACATAAAAAGCTTGATGACTGTATTCTGGCTTTCAGATACGCTGGCCTCTTTCCAAATATCTATAGAAAACACAATGTCAATGGCAATATAATAACCTTAAGTTATTTTGGTGAAATCAAGTCATATAAACCCAAATTCACATTAGAATATCCAACTGGTGTCCTGTATTTCTAAGAATGTTTTTATGTTAATTAGATATAACAAACTATCTATGGTGTACTATATCTTTATTTAGAGCCATCTGTCACAATATCATCGGTAGGCGAATTTATTTACCTTGACACTGCAAGCAAGCTACTGTGGTGTGGAAGTGCTTTTTGTGCAAAAATGCAAAATACACAGAGTACTTGTCAGGATTAGACTTTGACTAATAAAGATGCAGCAATCAGATATTTTGGGACTAATTTCCAAAAATCAACTTTTAAAGGAATAACTTACCAGTATTTTTTTTTGGCCGATTCATATTTCTCTTACTAAACTGTAAATAACAATAATAATATTTACAGTAAACTCGCTAGAACAGCCCAGAGTTACAGGGCTATCTCACTTGACTTCACTAAAAGTCCTAGAGAATTGGAAATTTCCTGTGTAACCCTCCCGGTTATGGGATAGATGTATGTGTACGAATAAAATCTGACAAATAAACAATATTTTGTACTCCTTTACGTCACATATTATAGCTCAAATGTTCTATTTAATTGTTTACATGCCTAAAGAAGCCGAGGTGCACCATATGACAAAACGTTTTTTTCAACAAGATTGTTAAAATAAAAAAAAACTATGCCCATAAAATGTAAAAAGTTGTGATTTACAGCTATGTTTAAAATAGTCAAATCCTTATTTACGACTTAGGGTCCATAAGCAGCCTTTTGTTGTAAATTATCCTTAATTTGGGGGACCAGTGGAAACGTAACTCTGTTTTAGGGAAACAAAGCAGTCGGTGCTCTCTACCGGTAAATGGGAAATTACTAAAAATTTAAAAACACAGAAAATATTGGATGTGAGATAACAAAAGAGTTGCAATATTTTCACATTTCAGTCACAAGCCATTACACTGTGCATTTCTAAATGTGAATGATCTCTTTCACTTGTACCAAATTGTGTTGACTATTAAGATTAAAAAGAAAGCTTTAAGCCCCTTTAGCCTACTGTTGCATTCCTAGGATTGGCGTTATTGGATTACATCAGGGATGGGCAACTGGCGGCCCGGGGGCCGCATGCGGCCCTCGTCATCACTCAGTGCGGCCCGCGAATAGATCAATAATAATTTAATAATGATAAAAAAACTAAATAAAAAAAACCCTTGTAATTATACTTTTGACCGATAGGGGGCCGTACCCAAACAATAGCGGGCATGGGCCGCTTTGCAACAGCGAGGAAGAAAGTCAAGAGCCCTGGCCACTAGCAGTGGAATAAAGGGAAAACTTGACGAGAAAGTCACATTTTCAGACAAAATGGGAAGAAGTATGGACATGGGGAATTTTTTTTTTTTTGGTCTCTTGTCATTCACACACAACATAAACCGTGAGAGCCGACGTGAGTTTTGAAACTGCAAAGCTTTGTCTTAAGCAGAAGATCAAACGTGCAGCACCGCGTTCACAGACCAGTGTGATGCATTCGTGAGCGTCAGAAAGCTATGGTGCATTCAGGAGCATGGGACATTAGATTTTTCAGAATAAAAAGCTAACAGATGTGCATAATCAAAAAGTAACAGAAATACAATTATAGAGCATTCAGTATTGTAAGAAAGCCCACACTGTTTCTAGATAGACACATTATTGTTTGAGTTAAGTTCTGTGCCATTTTATGCCTCTTTCCTTGTAAATTTGAAATGTCCCATGCTCCTGAATGCATTGATATGGAGTTTAAATTCCTTTTTTGCAATTTTTTTTTTAAGCAAACGGTTTGTCTTTTGCTTAAGGACATATTAAAATGCATTTATATGCAGAAAATAGTTATATGTTGGTGCAGTAAACATACAGATATAAATTCATCTAAAATTTGTTCTTATTGAGAATAATTTGTAGCGTCTTTCATATCCAGTTATTTGAAGTGCGTGGTCATGTGGCCCTCCAATGGTCGTGCTGAAAAAAATGTGGCCCTCTTTATCATGGAAGTTGCCCATCCCTGGATTACATACAAAGTGCAGAAAGATGTGGTCTTAGCTTAAACATCGACATTTGTAGGTACTTTTGATTTGGCTGCAAAAGCAGCTGAAAGGAACGGCCAGCTAATTTAAATTGCAAAAGGATAAGATCAAGCTGTGTAAGCTGTGGTCAACATAGTGTAAAATTTAAGCCAAAACTTACAGATATCACATCACATAAAGCAGCAAAGATGCAACAGTTGTGGGCACACTTAAAGCTGTTTAAGACATCCCAAGTGGCTTGTTGTAGAAGACTTGGAAAAACAACTTTGTTTTGTAGAGCAGTCCGCTAATGACTGAGACAGTAAGTAAAATAGTCTAACAGTGCCCTGTCTCATCCCCCTTCATTGGTAAGAAATATTAGTTTGGAAACTTCTTAAAGGGAGTAATTTGTGTTGGATATGTTAACTTGCTTGACTTATTTCATCTATATTTTGTTAATAATAATAATATGCTTTTGCAAAGCTGCTTCGTAATCTAGTAAACTGATACCTGCAGCACACTCCACATTTATTGACGCCTCAAGAAAAGTAGATCGCATGTAAAAATGCTTTAAAATTAATGGTGTTTTTTTCCTTTCACTTACAATGATCCCCATTGTGGCTGGCAACAAGATAAATATGGACACTTGTCCAGTTTTGTTAGTTACAGTTTTAGTTGTTTTAACCCTTTTTCAGTTATTTCAGAGAGTCTATATACATAACTATAGAACGCATTTATAAAACTTTTCAGTTTTAAAAACGTGTGCTTGTTTTGTTAAAGGGAAAGGCACATTTGTGTTACTGAAATTCCAATGTTCTCTTGTCTTACCCATTTTGAAGAGTGGCTGAGAAACTAGGCCCTCTGTTTCACACCTTAGTTATTCTTCAGGGAAACAAAGTCATTGATAAGTAATTAAAATTTCCAAGATAATCAGACTGATTAAATAAAGCTATGCATTAAGTTCAAAGATGCTATCATATGACACACTGAATAAATTTACTCCAATGAAAGAATGGGTTTTTCGCAATGCTTTAATGTGAAATGAAGCTCCTGCATATATAGAATATTTTATATATGTCTTTTTAGACATTTTGAATAAGGTGTGCCAATAACTGTATTTGGTGTCAGATGCTTTATTTAGCAAAAATGATTAATCTTAATGTATTCTCCAAAATATTGTAACCATTACGTAGTGGGTAGGTGTTAGTCAAGTGTCAGCATTTTCGCTTTCCACTATCATTTCAACAGAATTTATTCCTGCAGATGTAGAAATGTGATGATATTAGGGTAAATATCCTTGTATAAACTTCACAGCAAAACAAAGGGTAGAAGAAGTCTGTCGTTAGGCTATGTAATCTGTGTAAAACCCATTGCTCTTCTCTTATGTGTTGTTCTGATGCTAATCTATCCTATGGTGTCTCATATAAAAAATGCATTGACCTATTTCTGTAAGATAATAAGCTAAAACAAATGCCAATGTAGTCTTCCTTCTAAACACTGAAGCTCAGCATGCCCTTCGGATAATAAATGGAGTATATAGCAACAGGCATGCATGTCTAACACTCCATCCTCTTTTTCCCAGATGTTGATATCCTCCAAAAGTTGGGGCTTAAGGGACAGAAGCCGTCACGTTCCGTGCCAGAAGGGGTCATTCCATTCAGAGCAGGGATCATCCTCAACCAGAGGGCGCATATTGAGGCTCCGTTGCACTCAGTCCTTCCAGCGGCCATCTGGCCCAAGTTGGCGCTGGTCCTGAGTGTACGCTCACACCGTGTAAACAGTGCTTTCCTCTTCACTCTGCTTTCAAGCAACAAGAAACTCCTCCTTGGTCTGCAGCTTGTACCCGGCAGTCTTGTCCTACACACAGGACCGAACACCTCAGTGACACTGCCCTATGAGCCCCATGATGGCCAGTGGCACCAGTTGGCACTGGGAATTAATGGAAAGACAGTGACTCTATATGCCTCCTGCGGAGAGCAGAGTGTCCAGACGGACTTCGGGTGGGATGGTGTAGAGGGACTGGCTCCAGAACTCCAGGGCTCCTTCCTGCTGGGAAGGTCAAGCCAGCACCAAACATCAGGATACTTTGAAGGAGCAATTTGCCAGTTTGATCTGGTCCCTTCTGCCCAGGCAGCTCACAACTACTGCAAATACATTAAGAAGCAATGCAGGGAAGCCGACACTTACAGGCCTAACCTTTCTCCTTTACTGCCGATTCTACCGAGAGTAACAAACATTTCAGCTACTTCTGCTACCCCTAAACGCGGTGGTCCAGAAACCGCCAGGAAGACCACCGGGTCGAGCCTTGCCAGAAATGTTGCTGCTGCTGCCTCAGCTGTCAGGTATGTGGCCCCCGCCCATACGAAAAAGAAAAATCTGATAATTATCCCCACTCCTCTGCTAATAACTGTAACGCCAACCACATCCCAGTTGGGTTTGGTTGTCCCTTCCTCAATAACCAAGACTGAAACTGTAACAGCACCACTCAGGACTCAAGCGCGGCACCCGAAACCGACGACCCCAAGTTTGAAAGCTTCAACTCACAAACCTGTTAAGCCCACACCACCAAAGCCCACTCCTCAAAAAAACATTAAAAAGACCATTCCAAGAACGGACCAGAAGAAACTGACCACTCCGGCCACTTTTACAACCAAATCTCCAAAGACCAAACCTGGTACTGTTTTACGAGACCAAGCTGGAGTCCCAAACAAACCACAAGCCACAACAGTCAAGAAATTGCCCCCCAAGTCTAAAGTTTCCCCATCTAAAGTCCCTTTTCCCAAGTCCAAATCAAATCCTGTCAAAGTTACCCCTTCTAAAGCAACACTACCTACAGCGAAACCTTCAAAATCAACAATCACCAAAACGTCTAAACCACCAAAGCCAACTTCCAAACAGATTACCAAGCCAACTAAGAAACCTGAAACTACCAAGACTCCAGTCACACCACGACCCACCAAGCTCACATTCAACACAGTAACCCCACCTGCCACTGACGGTTTCCTGAGCTGGGAGGTGCCACCGACACAGTTTTCAATGCTGGCAGGACCCAAGGGACAGAAAGGAGACCCGGGCTCACCGGTAAGAACATCTGCTCACCCTTACTTTAAATTAGTATCGCATAAAGACCGATAGTGCTAAAGAAATACAAAACACTACCAATTTCTGCTCTGTTTGGGCTGGTTCTGGGTGGGTTTAGAAGTGAAAAGTAGAGAAACTGATAGAAATGTCACAGTCAAATTAGTCTGTACTGAACTTTTTTTTTTATCTCGTTTTGAAACTTTTCACAGATGAAGTTTAGACCATACATTGTTAAACTTGAAATGGACAATCCCGCACATAAGTTATGCTAATAGAACATGGCGTTATCATCTTGAGGGGGTCAAGGGTTCCCGAATTTCTTCCCTTACGTTCCCCTTCATTTTTTCATGATACCGTTCAGGGTGGTTGTGACGTGCTTTGCCATCTCTTGACCAGATTCCTCTGTAAGAGAAGGCCGGACGAGGTCACACTGCCCCCTTTCAGATCAAGGTTGAAGGTCAAAGCAGTCGGTAAACACCGTGCCTGTGAGTTTCTCAACACAGGCACAAGGTTAGGTCAGGCCTTTAGTGTGTCGCTTGAAGCTAAAACAGTGACTAACCCTGTCAAGAGGTCAACTCACACTCAGCATCAGAATCCGTCTGCAGTAGAGCTGACCATATAGGTTTTTCATCTTCCTGTGTTTTTACAGATGAAAAGATGAACTGAAACTACCAATTGATGCATACTAGTACTACATACAATGTTTTAACGAAAGCTTTTAACATGTACAGGTCATTGGTGGTCATCAATTTATAAGGGGCACTTTACTGTTGATGCTGTTTAAACTTCAAAAGGGGTAGAAGTTTTTCACGTGTTGAAAACTAAAGAAAAACATTTTGTGCATTGATGTCATTTGAACTGACAATAGAGGTTCTCCAAGGGTTTGTATGTAGCCTATGGGATCATTAAATCTATCAAATGAAATAATGTTTATCATACGTTTGCAGGGAAACAGAAAGGGATCAACAAGACGGCTTTTAGGCTGTTGTGGTAAAACTACTGCCGTTAAAAGAGTTTGAGGTTTTCTCTTTAGCCATGTTTACATTGTCCTATTAAGGGAGTGCTGTTTGTGCCTTTTCATTCTGTAAGAATCAGAGGAGATAAGAGTGTTCTTTCACTTTGCAACATTATGAAACTGCAGTGATTAATTATTTTCTGGACAGTATGACAAAGCAAATGCAATGTTTTTTACAAAAGACAATAGCCTATAAAATCCATGGCTAATGCTACAGTTAGATTCCAGGTTTTAAAGGCGGTATTGTGTGATTTATTTTTTTGTGTAAATCATTAATACCTTAAAATATTTACGTCAGTTGTGTAAGGTGGACTGTTTTTAAACTGCACAAAGGATTCTGGGAAAGTGCGTCATTCTTGCAGCTTTGAAAAAGACTTCCTTTGTAGTCTTTTCAGCTTTGAAACTGAATCATGTGGCGTATAGGTAGACATTCGCCTGAAGCTGGGAAGCTAATGTGCTGGACGTGTGCACGAATTTAACTTGATTACGAAGAGATTGATTTCATTTCTCAGTCAACAGTCAGCTTCTGTGTTTATTTAAGCTGCCAGTGCTTGAATTCTGCTACATCCAAAAGACTTTAACTGGCTATTCTTCCAACTTACAGTGGGGTAAATAAACATTTAAGCCCCAGCTGCTTTTGTACAGTTTGATTTTTATGGCTGTTTCATTTTCTTGTGGAGAGGGGGGAATATCAACCAAAAATCTATTGAAAGCTGAATTAAATTTCCCTTGGAGAGTGTTTGATCTCCAGCAATGCACATCCTAGAACTTGGCAAAACCCTTGTTGGTATGCAGTCACAATAATTAGGCAATGCAGATGGTCACCAGGTTTTTCACAAAACTCAGTAAGGATTCTGGCCCACACCTTTGTACAGAAGCTCTTTAAATCTTTGAAGTTTCTTGGCTGCTGCTTGGCAGCTCGAAGGTTCGTGTCTCACTACAAATGTTCTATACCATTAAGACAGGCTAGGCCGGTCCCACACCTTAATATGCCGTCTTCTTTGTGGCCTTGGAAATGTGTTTTGATTTGAACTTGGTTTTGATCTCACAGTTCTGACTCCCAGGCTTTGTTTTTGACTGCTTTACACATTTGCTGGCAAATGTAAGACTGGTCCGTTAAAAGACCCATCTCGCTTTAGCCCCTTACTGTATGTGTCCTTCATAAGTATTTTCAAGTCATTGAAAAGCTTTCCCCAAATACATGATTGTAGACTGATCCCTCACTTTTCTCATGATCGTTCTTACCCAGTGATGCAAGATCTTTCGTGAAGCTCCAGACCAGCTGATGGTCATTTCATATTTATTTAATTTCTATGCCTTTTGCAGATTTACTTATATCTTATTCGTGACATGCTTATCCTGTTCTTTGGTCTTGCCCTTAGTGGTAGAGATGTAAGACTGAAAGAAACAGATTCTGGGGACAGGTGTTTATCCACTTAACAAACGGATATGATAAGCGTTTTTACTTATTTATTGTCAGTGTGCCAATCACTGATATTACCAATCTGTGAGTAAGAGAGAAAAATGCAAAATACTCCCCTGAAATCTAGAAGGTTTTCGATGTTTTTACATCTCATACGTACATTAGTACAAATTCAAGTTTGTTTCACAGATTACAGCCCACCATACAGCATACACAGAGATGACAAGCAAGTGTAAAGATCGTTACTGATAAAAAAGCCATCGCCATCATACTCAAATTTGGTCGTTGAAAAAGCTCATCTACCCTGATTGCACCTCGAATCAAACGTATACGCCATCAACATCTTCTCATAGAAGAACAGGTGCAAAGAGGAACAAACTGGGGAAATAAAAAAAATCATGTAAGGGAGAAAGACAGAATCAGTATGTGGACGTTTGAACGTGGGCAAGACGAAGTCAACCGGCCTATTAGCCACCATGATGGACAGAGGGGGGAGTTTCAGCCATGGGGGGAGGGGTGGGGCGGGGGGGTCACCCTAGAAAAGTTAGTTTGGAGTTCTTATAATCTTAAGAGGGACAAAAACAGTTGCAGATGAAAATGGTGTAAACAGGAAGTGGTTGTCATCTCAATAAGTCTCACATTTCTGAATTTAAAATATTTCAGTAGGTCTAAAACTTTTGTCTTTATACTTGAATGTTGAACGGCTGATATTGAGACGAGTAAATAAGAAAGACTACTGTTTTGTGATTAGCTACATTAAGGATTATATTTAAAATGCAAAACATCTATATGATACATCATTCTCAAGATCGATTGGCCTACAACGCCCTTCAGTCAGCCAAAGTAGCTACCAGTGCTCTGTTTTTTCTCACTCCTCCTGTTCCTCTCATCTGATTAAAAGAAAACGAACGAGCACAAGCCTGAAAGAGACATACAGAGGTATTGAGTGGCGCAGGAAATGACCTGTTATTTCTAGTCCTTCTATGGTTTCCTGGCACACAGGCTCCAAAGGTTTTGATAGAGAAGGTTTTCCTCTCATCACCAGGAGATGGAATTACTTCAGAGGGAAAAGGGTCTCTCTTTTTTTTATTCACAGAGCAGAATGGTTTTACTGTGTAACCACCCCCCCCCCAAAAAAAGCTACAATGAGCTGATGAGTTTGACAAGTATGACTATGGAAGACTGCTGGGGTGTTAAACAGACTATTTGTTTGGTATGTCAGTATGCAGCACTGACTGAAAATTCTCTCTCCAGGGACTGCCGGGACCTCCAGGGAAACCAGGCGTGCCAGGCAAGAGGGGTCCTCGGGTAAGTCTGGCCGATCGCTTTACATCTACACGGGTTCCACCCGAAGCTCCTTCATACGCTCTTACACAGGTCATTGTAATAGGAAAACGGAAAGATCGAAACTAATTGACGACACCAAGCCTTTGAAGCTCTCAGCTATTTTCCGCAGCTACAAGGAAAAACCTGCAAAGCCGAGCTCCCCCATCATTTTAAATTCCCCTCATTGAGCAGCTGACGGGCACAAACTCTCTCGTATGCTTTGCGGACAAAGTTCTCCTATGCAGGCGGATTGACCATTTTCAGCACGGGGCTGTGAGTGCTGACCTCCCACCCCTAAGCATAAACAGGAAAGCTGCTATAAAGACGGCCTTTCAAAAGGCTGCCTGTGCCACAGGATGCCTAATAAAAGCACAGTAAACAGAGAGAGAACACATGCCTCCACTGGACTTTCTTCTCCCGGCTGAGCTGTTGCAGCAGGCCTCACGGACACTTCATAGGAAACCTGCTCTGGACTTATGAAAGCCTCTTTTTCCACAGCAGCTGAGCAGATATAGTCTCATTCAAGGGTCTTTGTCCAGAGAATTTTCTTTTACTTCCTCCATTCATCTTTGCGAGTCATGGTTTTGTATAAAATGTTTCTAAAAATTGAGTCCATTTGAATAACCGCACTCTACTTAAGGGGCAAACAGAAATATCTCTGCATCTACAACACGGCTTATTAGTGTTGTGCCAATATTTACACAGCTCGTTTTTTTTTACAATCGTGGCACAATTAGAGTTAAGCATTTCTGTTTTCGTTAAGTTGACTTAGCAGCTGTGGTTAGGGTTTGCCATAAAATGTTCCTCACTCTCCGGAAGGGCTGCCATAAGCTTGGTGAACCTTTTCACTTTATTCTGCCAGTGCAATCAACATCATGAAATAATAATAAATCTCACAATGGAGAAATTCACTTCTGCATCTTAACCCATCACCCTTGGGGAGCAGTGGGCTGCCACTGTGTGGTGCCTGGGGAGCAATTGGGGGTTAAGGGTCTTGCTCAGGGACCCAGAATGGCAGCTTGTTGGAGTTGAACTCAGAACCTCTGGGACCAAAGCTCTGTGCTCTAACCACTAGGCCATCACTCCTCACAACAATGTCCCATGTTGTTAAATTTACGTCCCAAAAAAAACATGAAAATGTCAACCGACCACCCATGCATGGTCTTCTGCTTATCCCAGACCAGGTTACAGAGGTAACATGTCCAGCAGGGAAACCCAAACATCCCTCTTCAGCTCATTCTAGGAAATCCCAAGACAAGAAGGAGTATATCATCCTGGATGTGCCCAGAAATTGTCCTTGAACCACTTTAATGACTCCTTTCAATGCAGAGGAGCAATAGATCTCCTCTAAACTAAACTAAACCAAACTAAGCTACCCCTGCGTTGTGGCAGACGATCCGTTTGTCCATCCCCTGCACCGTTCTGCAAACCGGTCATGAACCAGATGCCAACATGTTTGAATTCTTCTGCTGAACATACAATCGCTACCGTAACATGCGGTAGGAGGCTATGTTGGCTAAGGGTAACGGTTTGTTATTGAAACTTAGACCTCCTGTCCCGATGAGATTTACACGTAAAAAGGTGAAACTTAAAAATGGCATGGGCTTTTGTCTCCTATTGCAAACTGGTCTCAGGGATGTGTCAAAGCAAGAATTATTCAGATATCTCCATGAAGAAAGGCCATGTTGACCGGCTTCTTTATGTTTTCACATCTGGACTAAAGAGCTGAAATATTCTAGGTACTTAAAGACTGGCAGCAGACTGTGAGAATTCAAATTTCAGCCCTAGACGGATTAGACTTTGTGCTCTCTTTATCCTGCCAGCTCCCATGTGAATCGTCCAACAAATGAAAGTGCAAACCTATGAACTGAAGGAATAAGTACCAGAGAATTTCCTTTGTGTGCTGACATTGCTGGCCGCCTTATGCCGTTTATCGTATTTCCATTAGTATTGACAGAAATGCTGTTGGTTTCACCTGGGCTCACAGACCGGTTGTTGGTCCGCGGCTCTGAAAAAAATCCTTTGGACGGCATCCACAGCTCCTGTAGATTTAGTATTATTTATAAGATAAGGTTTTGGTTTTTCGTGTCACAATGCTAACTACATGTTTTACCCAACCAACTGCATCAGAATAGACAATAAGTTCAATTGCATGTATAGTTGCGTAGAATTGGATCTCAATATTTGTGTTTTTCTGGTATTCATATCTGTCAGTGTCTTAAATGACTTCCAAAGTCTCTCAGTTGACCTCTTTTAGAAGTACAGTCATGGCCAGGTAGAAAATAAACCCTTTTTAATCCTCGGGTTTTATGCATTTGGACATGCATAGGGTTTGTTGTAAGGTTGTACCTAGCTGTGCCCAGTTTTTCACAAACCTTTCCATTATGCCTCAGTAATGAGCTGGCTGACTCTGTGGTTCATTCTTTTATGCGTGAGGTAAAATTAAAATATTACTAAAACAAAAACGACCAAAATATTTATGCCTTAAAGACCTGAAATTCACCATGTGGTATAGACTGTTTTATTACTACCACTAGTGTAGGAGTATAAGGAGGTCTTTCTCTGGGTTTATTAAAGTTAATTAAGCTTACAGTTCCATGACATTAGCCAACATTAGCTGCAGTACTTCTGATTCAAATCAGACCTAGGTAAATTAAGCTTTAATTGAGTTCAGAAATGCCTCCTCAGTGCGGTGAAACTAAGTCAGGCCAAGTCTAATTCAGAGTCCAAATATTTTTATTCACAAGTCAGCAGATTTTTTTCTTCTTCTTTTTTTTTCAAATGGACCTGAGAAAATCAACGACAAATCTTTCTTTACTGTAACTTTTTTCGTTTTGGACATCATAATTCACAGGGATGATACCTGTGTAGAGATCCATATCGCTTATTAGATGGAGAGGGTCTGTGTATGCCAGTTTTCACGTTTTGCCAAAGATTCTCTATTGGACTTAGGTTGTGACATGGACCCATCCAAAAACACGAATAACCTTTCAGCTAGACAGTTTCATTGTAGCTCTCGCTGTATGTTTAGAGTTTTTACTCCGCCAGAATGTGAACCTCGGATCCGGTCTCAGGTCTTTTGCAGCCCCTAATGGTTGCTCATCAAGAATTTCCCTGTATGCATCTCCATCCAGCTTCGACTCGGATCAGCTTCCCAGGTCCCTGTTAAACCAAAAAGAGTCTAACAGATGTGCGGCCTCCCATGCTCCTTAACAAACACCAGATTGGTGAAGTAAAAAAACTAATCAATGTCTTTTGAACAAATTCTTTAACCTGAGATGTGGATCTCTATATATCAAAGGAACCAGTTTAAGTAAATGATCCGTATCTTCTCCTGGTGGCCGTCACCTGCCCTGGCTGCTGAACTGCACCAGGCATCCTTAGTGGCAGTGGCCGGTCAGTAAAGTGCAACAATGAAACTCAAGTTTTTCTTAGAAGGATCGTTGATTCTGCTGCTAATTCAACAAGGATCTCTTGGAAACAAAGTGATATTCTCAGCGCCTGTCACCACAACCGTTTTATCCATGGCACTAGAACCAGAACGACACACATGCCTCTGCACCAAGCCCACAGCGTGAACCGCAGACATACGCGTCTGCGTTTATGGCCTCCCTATATGACGGGTGAGACTCATTACGGAGCTTTTCCTGTAAACAAAATCATTTATCAACTTTAACTGGAGCTGCCATGTGTACGTGCTAACACATGGACGCATGTCCACATATTTACACAGATGGAGACACACACTTTGTGCAAACGAAGGCTCTCCAAAAACCCACACCTCTTAGCCAGATGGACGTGTGGTTTCCATTTAGACAAAGGGATTCACCACACAAGGAACATGATCAAGTCCAATTATAGCTATAGGCTTCAAGCCCACAGGTGGGGAACAAGTAGATTGATAAGGAAACGGTCGCTTCCGCTGCTGGGGTTCAGCCGAACATCGAGGTTCTCCGTCACTTTTCCGCCTGACCTTCTTCGGCCTTGGATTACTGGAGGTCTGTATGATAACACACAGAGGGCCCATTGAGTCCGATGAAGCGCCACCCCTGAACCTTGACCTCTGGTCCGGCGCATGTGAGTGTGAGATGCCGTTGCCACGGTAACCGGCGTCTTGCTCAGCAGCTCTGCAAGGTGTCCATGAATAAGCGGCCTGACCTTTTCATCTGGGCCCGTTTGTGGGTGTGCGATGTCGTGGATGGTAGGAGGGTGTGAGAGGAAACGTGGACGCATCCACGGGTGTACAGGCCGGTATCTGTCTGGGGCACCGGCTGCAGGGACTTGTCTGGAGCCTCTTGGGTCAAAGGGATCTTTGTCTCTGTGGGGGGAAAAAATCTCTGTCACCCATCTTTCCTCATACTTCCTCCCCTGCACAACACTCCTCTGTCCTTAAATAAATCCCTCCAACCTTGTTCCACCTGTTCGAGCAGACCGAAGAAACACTAAGGAGCATGCAGTTCCGGTCAGAGGTTTACATGAACTCATGATTAGCCAGAACGTGATATTCATTTTTTGGCTTTTACTGATGCATTTAAGCTGTTGTTCCTTATTATGCAACAAACAACTTCAGTGCTTTATATAAAGCAAAACCTGGGTGCATGGGTTTGAAGTTATTGAGTGTTTTCCCTACTTCAGATAGGGTCAAAGGCTTTAAAGAAAGCCTGAAATACTCTTTACACTAATACTCGCTTAAATGTTCCTAAGCAAGTCACCGAGGTACCAGAGTCCTTTTGCAGCCAATTACAGGCTTCTAGTGTAACTATGGCTTGATGTTTGATTGCTCTGCTCATCAGAATACATGAAGTAAATTTAAATCTGTTGGTTATATATGTTGGTTACATATTCTACAAATGTTCAATAGCCAGCTTCATCCACTCCAAAATCTTTATTAAAGCCTTTTTAGGGACCATTATCCTGTTGGAACCCCCAAATGTATCCACATTTCTGTCATCTAGCTGTTGATTTAAGGTAAAGTTGAAGAATTTGGAGGCGGTCTTTCTTTATTGCTCCATCCGCTTGGTACTGTGCTCCACCAGTAGCAAAACATGAAATATAAATCTATGCCTCTGATGATGGCTTATTTGTATTACGAGGGAAAACTGGGCAACGGATCGGCTTTGTCAGAGTTTTAATCCTACGGTAAACCGTGAATACTGCTTCCTGTTCTGGAAAATGACTAATATGTTTCAGGATAATAAAACCCGCAGACTGCTTTTTTAATTTTCAGCTTTCGCAATCCCCTTTAGCACTTTCGTACATGTTTTATCGTCACATTTGGGAAAATAAATATCTCAAGGTTTCCATCATAATTTTCAAACTTGGCCTGGCCTTTACAAGCTTTTGCAGTTATTGTTGCACTCATTGCTTTCGATTACTTATAATTTCCCTTTTCCAAACGTCTGGTCAGTGCATGATGTAGTTACCTCTAAAACACTAGCTGTTGAAGCCATTCATTAACACAGTCTGCTGATGTAATTTATGTGACATTATTAGGCTGAACATTCCACTCCTCTCGCTCAACAATGGCCAGACATGCTTTTGAATCTCTAATGAACAGTGAAATGTTTTCTCTCGTGTGCGTGTCCTGCTCACGATCTGTAATTATGAGGACGTCCAGTGGTTTCTTGTGCTCTTTTAATTCCACGTTAGGCCATCGGATGTTGTCCCATAGGGTCTTGTCTGGCACAATACCACGGAGAACGTCTTTTATCTTTAATACGACGCCTTTAAATGCATTAGAAGTGTCTTTTATGAGCTTGTGTTGAAAGCCAGGCTGTGTTTGTTGTTTAGCCTATTTTTTTCCCCCCCCCCCCCCCCCCCCCCCCCCCGGTGTGGCAATGTAACGATAGAAGTGATGTCATTTATTCAGCGTCAAGTTGCTATAGTGTGTACAATATGTAGTACGTTGCAAAAGTGTTCACACCCGTTGAACTGCATATTTTATCACATTAGAACCACAAAACTCTATGTATTTTATTTGTATTTAATGTTTTAGATCACGTAAAGTAGTCTATAATTGTAAAATTGAAGTCCACATTTTTTAGCAAAATAAATAAATAAATAAAAAATCAGGAAAATGGAGGTCCCTTCTTACTCTGATGCTCCTAAATTAAATCTAATGCCATCAATTGCCTTCATTAGTCACCCGGTCCCAATATTCTGTTCAGTCAGATTGTTAAAGAGATTCTGGTTTTTAACATGACAAAAATTAAAGAGTAAATGTAAAAAAAAAACTAAAAATAAAGAAAAGTTAAAAGGGTTTGATTGCTTTCAAAAGCCACTGCACAGCTGCACGGACCTTTCTATCAAATCTATGAATTGTTCACTTTTCTTTCTTTTTTTACCATTGGGACGTTTTTATGAGGACCAAAATGACGCCCTGGAATCGCTGTCTACTGAATGGTGGTTTATTTTTTTTATTTAGTAGCCTTCAGCTTGCTTGTGCTCCACACTGGCACCCTCTAATTAGACACCTGTTGCGAGAGAAAGGCACGCTGCGTACAGTAGAAGCAAGAACATATAGAACCGAACCCCGGTGCCAGCCCATGCCCTCTCTAGTGCACTGCCCAACCTGCGGTAAGCCGCAGGGTTAATTTTGAAGCATGTAATTCGAACGAACCTTGTTTGTTTGAGTGTATTTAGGGCACGCCAGCGTTCCTTAACGCTTTGCGGACAAACCGCCTCCCGTAGAAAAATGCCAGCTGCGTACAAACCGAGAGAGAAAGGGGAAATGCGTAGGAAGAAAAGAGGAGAGACCTCTAAAACGTCACAAACAGTCACAAAGAGAATGACTTTGACCGTACACCATTACCACGAAACAATGTTTCTTTAATTGAGGAGGTTTTTAAACTGCAACAAACAGGAGATTAAAAGGCCTGTCTGGTTTGGACTTCAAGTGTCCAGCAAAAAGATTTCATGCCTCTTAAAAACGTTCAGATTTGGCCATATTACAACCACAACATTTATTGAGTTCTGATTGTCTTTTGTGACAAACCAGCAAGAAAGTGGAAATCTAAAAAGTGTGAGGCCTCGAGTCTTTTGTCTTTTGCGGTCTCAAACAGGACGGTGATGCTTACTGTTAATTTTCCAGCCCACATTTTGTTTTGCATGTGGCCAGGAAGTACTGCTTTGTTCTCATCTGATCAGACCACCTTCTTCTGCATGCTTGCTGATTCCTTTATGTCTCTGTGGATCTCTGCAGCTCCTCCAGAGTTACGATGAACTTCTGGTCTGGTTCCTTTTGTGATGCCCCTGACTGTCAGTTTAGGTTTGTGGTTGTAATGGATGGAACAGCTCTGAATCGTGGTGAGCAGACCTCACCATGATTAATCATGTTGTTCTCTAACAATCCTCAGAGGCCTTGGATTTATACTTGGATTAAAATACACAAATATGGACTTTGCATATGAACTAGCCCACTTCTCAAAGCAATCAAGTTGCACTTGATTTTATTTAAGGGTATCAGAGTGAAAGAGGCAGAAGACAGATGCATGCCACTATTTTCTGAATTTTAATTGCACAAAAAAAAGGAAAAAAACTATGTATACGTCTCGTTCCCCTTTACAATAATGCACTATTTCCTGCTGGTCTATCACATATCAACAAAATAAACTGAATTTTGTGGTGTAATGTGACATAGTCTAAACACTATATCTTGACTGCCGCCTATAATTAGGCAACAATGTATTTTCTGACGTTTTTAGCATCTGAAACTTTGTATAAAACACAGAATACAACACATCTAGCATACAATTTCAATCCCCACCTTAAATGGTCTAGACAAAGCTGTCATCAGCTTTTGACGGAAAGATCAATTAGAGCAGAACGGGTTTATGGAGTCTTCTCTGCACCAACCCAAGATGTCTGTTTTTAAATTTTTCTCAAAGAACATTTTTGTGGGGCAGTCTAGTCGAGTCCAAACCCCAAAGTGTTTTTTCTTTTCTCTCACTTGGGGAAAAAAAATAGACCTTGACTGTCTAGTTGTCTGTCGTTCCCAGCTTTTGATCAGATCCCTAACATTAAAGCCTCTTTGTGTGTTTTGAGTGACCTCAACAAAATTCACTCACCCAGTTCTTTAAGCACTCATGCCTCTTCTTCCACACTCAAACACACCTAACCCTTGACCCCCCAACGGGGATAGGTTAGGGGGCCTTAAGGTGCCGCATAACATGCGGGGAAAGGGGGGAAGGTCAGGGACTCAACAGGAAAAAACTCCCTCACAGTTCCAGAAAGCAGACAGTCAGACGGGTAGATGATTGGCGTTGCAACCCCCCCCCCCCCCCCCTCCCCACGCTTCTGTCTGCAGGCTACGGTTCAAACCCAAAAAAGCAGTTATATTTGATTCATTCCCCGGCTTCCAAAGTTTCTTTGCCGAACCTTCCCGTGGGAGCTGCTGGATAGACTGCGAGGGCTCACGTTACCAACGTGCTGCCATGACTTGATCTCGCTTCGTTTCTGCCCATCTCCTCACAAACTCGCCAGCGCAGGCGAGGAGCAGAGTGTCTGCGGTGAAGTTCAAAATCACAAAGGCTAAGACGGCGGACTGTCAGCGTTAGTCATGAAGGTGCCTGGCAGTCGTGTGTTTGTTTGTGGCCGTACGTGTGGAAGTGGGGGTCGGATCGTGAGCCAACCGTGGACAGGAAAACACAGCCATATGTTGGAGCGGCTCCAGGGAGCCCCATTTTCCATCACCCCCCCCCCCCCCCCCCTCAAATATCAACCCCAAATACCACTCACACACATCCACATACACACAAAGTTAAGCCATGTAAGCAGAACTGTTGAGTTTCTCCAGACTTTTTTTTTTTTTAAATCTCGTCTTTGCTGTGGTAGAGACACACATCACGCATCTTTACATGCAGACTGATATAAATCTTAAAATAACTTTGAACGTGTTTCTTCTTCTCTGATCTTTTTATTAGGGTGCCCCTGGCCCCCATGGGAATCCTGGCAGACCTGGTCCTCCCGGGCTTAAGGTAAATGGTCTTAGTCAGACTTAAGGGCACGAGTAATCCTTTTATTCTTAAAAAAAAAAAACCATGATGCACACTGCTTTTGTATCATCCCTAATTTGCCCGTATTCCTGCAAAGACTTGCCGCATCTTCAGTTCTTTGTGTATCGGCGGGGAATCTTTCAAGGTAAAACAAGGTTACAGAGCCAAGCTGCTGCAGAGCGTGGGTTCGCAGAAGTTCACGGCAAAGCCGCGATACTTGACAGCTCATTAACTCACTAACACCGCTCTGCTTATGTTAGAATTTCTAAGCTGAATCCAAGTTATTTTAGATTTTAATTGTTGACACAATATTACCCACTGTTTGAAGACGTTTATATAAAGCCATGCACATATTTTGCAGTTACGGTGGGAAGCTGAGCCAGCGCTTCCACAGTAACCTGAGTACAGAGAGGAGAATAATATGTCGACACCAGAGGGGGGTCGAAGTGATTTATCCAGGTGTCAGGGAAAGACATTAGGAGTCGGAAAGCAAGAACTCCAAATAAATCTTTCTTGTTTTCATGTGTAAAAAGGAGATGCCCTTGCCCGAGACAATTTTCCTGCGTCCTCCTTGGTAATGGTCTGAAATGATGTATGCATTTGCAAAGACTTCAGACTTGGTGTGTTTGGAACACAGATTTAGAAGTAGTTTCTTTATTTTTAGTTCATTATAAAAAAAAATGTACAAAGGAATGGTGAATCAGGGAATTGCATGGCTGCAACTTCATTTGTTTAGATGTCTAATTGCAGGGAAGACAACTTGTTTGTTCAAACTGGGAGGCAGAACGAGGAAGAAAGGGGATTTAAGTGTCTAAGTTAGCGTGGCATGGCTGTTGTAACAGAGAGCTCCGATCTTCTCAAGATTTTCGTGTATCGAATATCGAATATCCAGTTTGCACCAGTATTCCAGATGAAGTCAGAGTTTAGAGGAGGATCCAACTAGTTTAAGATGAGAAAAAGGGAATAGTAGCTCTAATAACCAGCTGTTAAAAGCCAAAGTACATGGAGTACCATCTCACGGCCAACATACCATCAAACGTTGACGCTGGTGGGCTACGGCAGCAACAGAGCGCGCTGGGTGTCACTCCTGTCAGCTTAGGACATGAAACTGAGGCTTCAATTACACTGAGGCTACAGGCTCACCAAAATTGGACAGTGACAGATTGGAAAAACACTGCCCGGTTTGATAAGTCTCAGTTTCAGCTTCAGCATTCAGACAGTCGGTTTCAGCGTTATGCCTCCGCAACATGAAAGCATGGATCCATCCTGACTTCTGCTGATCAGGCTACTGCTGCTGCTGGTGTGACGGTGTGGGGGATATTTTTATTGGCACTCTCAGGGTACAACTGATCAATGTTTAAATGCTGGATTATTATGGCTACCCCTTATAATCACCATGGTGTATCCATCGTCTGATGGCAAATGCTAGCAGGATAATTTGCAGATTACACATTTACTGCACTCCAACCGCATCCACAGATGTCATATCTCAAATCCAAAAGAAATACCATCGGGATGTGGTCGGTTGGGAGATTCACGTCATGAATGTGTGGCAGACAAGTCCTCAACAACTGGCTGATGCTCTCATGTCAACATGGACCAAAATCGATGAGGAATGATTCAGAAACCTTGTTGATTATTTGCCATTTAAAAAAAGTTACTTGTGAAGGAAAAAGGGGTTCAAACCTTGAACTAGCAAATCTAATTTTATCGAAGTAGACTCTAAACGTTCTATTATGATTGCAAAATATCTGTATTTTGCGATCATAATAAAACACATTTATTAAATAACTTATTTAGAGGTAATACTGGAAATAAAACTCCTAAGTCTACACCCTGAATATTTAGCTTAAGCCTTGCACAAATATTTGGAACTAGTAAAGGCAGATTTAATTAGTTTGCTGGGAGGTTTTTATCCCACTTACCCCCACTTGAACACATGAAGATCATCAATAGGATCTTCTTGTTCACAAGGGATGGTAGGATGATGTGGGCCAAGGGTAGACAAATTGGTACCTTCTCTGCAGTAATGCAGATGTTGCTCCAGTCTGTTGTGGTGGAGAGCCGAGTGACATCCCGAAGCTTTCTTTATGCCCAGCCAACTACAGTCAAACCCCCACCTACAGCCACGAGATGTGGATCATCAATAAAAAGGGCAAGGTCTTGGATACAAGAAGCAAAACATGGGTCAAACTGAGCGAAGAAGTTCGCCATCCAGTGGAGTTTGACGTAGAGCCAATGGTCAGTTTTAGCGGTTTGGGAAAAAGATTAGATGGCCTCCATCTTTTTGTATTTCCCACTGGGAGAAGACTCCATGGGCAGGCCCAGAACAAACTGGGTGTACTGGAGAGGGTCACTGGTGGGAAGGATGTCGCGGTTTCCCCCTCCCCTGGTCCTGTAACCTTCAGATCCGATCTTGGATAAGTGGAAGACAATGGATGGATGGACCTTTTCTTAACTTCACACTGTTGTATTTCAAAAGGGGGCTGCATGCTGATCCGCCACAAAAGTACAACCATCTGCTCAATATTAAACAGGCTCATTTTGTTCCTCATAAAAGGCTACGGTTCATCAGGGCATAGAGTCGCTGCCTCTTTGCGTGTCTTCTGTTGTCTTAAACCAGGATGTTGTGAGCAGATCCTGCTACCGGGAATCCGGTTTATTTGTGGCGTTGCCAGGCCCGTGAACATGTTGATTGCGAAGTAATATATCTCATGACTGCTGGGTCCGACATCTTTTAGAAGAAGAACTTTCTACTGATCACGGTTTTTCACAACTTGCGACGGTTGTTGATCTGCTGATGAGCAATATTTCCACAGAGCGTGACGCTCAAACGTCTCCAAAGGTCATAACATACACTGCTCCAACCTATCGCTAAGGCTCAGCCGAGCCTCCCCGTAGAGAAAGCTCGTTTTCAACTTTTAAAATCAACAATCACCAAGTAGCAGTGTAGAATTAGGGAAGATTTAAAATCCTCCCGGCATGAATCAGCACCCAGCTCTGCTGTTTGGCAAGCTGGCAAAGATTATGCTCCCCCTACCTGGTAAGTGTGTTGAAAGGAAGATTATGAGGTGTTTGATGTCTAGGAGGGCTCTGCAATTCTTGCCCTTTCATCATTAATAAATGAAGCAAAGTTGTAAATGCTGGCAGGCCTGAAGGGCAAAGAGAGGGAGCCAGCCCCTCGCTCAGTGTAATTTCCGATCCATAGCTTTGATGTGCTGAGACCCTGTTATTGTTACCTGCTGACAATGAAGCTTTGGGCATATGTGTGTGTGTCGGTGTGTGTGTGTGTGTGTGTGTGTGTGTGTGTCGGTGTGGGAGACTGCAGAAGCACCGCACCGACTAAGAAAAGCTTCCCTATTACTGGATGGAGGCATGACTTAGTATCTCATCAATGTTTGTTATTTTCTCCTTTACCCTGTCAGCTTTTTTACCTTTTGTTCAATTTGATGGTGTGTCCTCTACATAATCCTAATGTACACGTTTATACAGTGTGATTACGTCATTTGCCTGAATTCAGATATATATATATATATATATATATATATATATATATATATATATATATATATATATATATGCATTTTTGGGTCTATTTAATCCATGTGAAATTCTCCCTCTCAGGGGAAAAAAGGAGATCCAGGCGTTTCACCCGGACCAGCACCTAAAGGAGAGAAGGTATTGCCTCCTTTCTTTGATGGCTCCTACCATTCAGCAGAGTCCTTCTGCCCCCCCACCCAATGACGTCCTTGCGTTGTATTTCAGGGAGACTCAGGGATCGTCGGCCCAGTTGGACAGCCTGGTCAAGAAGGTCGAAAGGTAAGATCAAACAGTTCCCCGCTCCTGCTTAAATTGCCCTTAAATGACCGTTTACCGGTTTTTATAAAGAGGACCTTGAAATGCTTTGGATTCAGGCCTTTGCGTGAGTCATGTGCGTCACTTCATAATGGTTAGGTGCAAGTGCTACGTCAGGGCAACGTGTTTTTTGCTTGTAAAGATCCTTCCTTCCTTCTTGCTTCTCTCCTCTCCTTCTCCTTTTGTGCGCCTTTATTTTTTTTCGAATGTTCGCCAGATTCTGCAGAAAATAGCTCTTAGAGTTAGCACAAAGAGTTTTTTGACAAAATAAAGCGTGAGGCTGCACTTTTGGCAGACCGGGATGTAAGAAACGCAAGTTAACGATTTAAGTGTGGTTCATTAAATGAACCGCAGGTGTGGAGAAAAGTTTTTTTTTTTTTTTAGTTTGCTTTCATGCCTAGTGTGCCGCTGCCCTGTCATGGTTCTGCAAGAATCCAGTGTAGAAGTCAACCCTTAAACTGGTTTTTGCCTGTGCCTCGTAATCCTTCATCAGTGGCAACATTGCTCCTTCATTGTTTTAGCATGAGTTCTATAAGCCTTTAGGCAGGTCCACCTTGTTAAACAATAAAAGGCATTCTTGCCTCTTTAGTGATGTTGGTGAACCTTCATCTTTGCTTTGTTGCAGAAGGACAGAGGCCATAGTGATCTGATTTCTACTTGGTTGTGGAGTGAAGTGTTAAGATTTATTTACATTATGTTTTTTCTCCCGTTCGTATCAAGCTAACATTCAATTCTTATCAAGCTAACATTCAATCAGTTAACAATATAGTCAAATTTTGTGTTCCCAGTGTGGCTGCAGACGTTTGAGGAGTTGCTCTCTCAGATGAACATGCAAAAAATCTTTAAATGTCCAGAGAGTCAGACATGTGTATGCCCTTCATAACATTCAGCATATTTTACATGCTGTCCTACCACCAAGCCTGCTAATTGATCTTACTGTCATATAGGAATGTAAATGTTGGCCCTGCAGACCTTGAAAAGAACTACACCGCTCCAGTAGTCCTTCCAATTGCTTTGCTCCAGGAGGAGTCTAAATGAACCTCAAATGAAATCTGTTCATTGAAATTAGTGCAACTCGAAAATTTGCCATCCATCCCACGCTCCCCCTGTGTGTCCTGGTGATTCTTACTGTCGGGCTGCTATTTTTCCAAACAAACAGAAGCAAAAGAGGAACCGCTGCCAGTCACGTTTTGTATTCATTACAGCTGAGCCATGCAACCTTGTCAAACAAAGTCGAACCAATATTGAGTAATTGAATACAACAGGTAGCTTATGTGCATTTCAGCAGAGGTGTAAAGCACATCCGCATGTTGTACGGTTCTTCCCAGAGTCACAGCGGCCTGTATGTACAAATGCCGGGCTCCAGCAGGGTTTTTCACCTCAAGCTTAACATGTGGCTTTTGTTAAGAGCGTCCATTTCTGAGTGTGTGTGTGTGTGTGTGTGTTTGAGTGTTTCTACCTCTTTCTTTCACCCACGCTGACACACTGAGCCAGAATGGAAAAGAAATTAGGCTGGTGGAAAACATTTACAGATTCCTTTTAAGCTAGATAGGAGTCATTTGAAGGCCTATTGGAGGGTTAGCCAGTGACACATCAATCAAAGTTGAAGGTGACGGCTGATTCACATTGTTGTAAAACTCATGCAACGAGCCTTTCAAAGGTTTTACACCCCCCCGAATGTTTCCCATGTTTCTTTTTCATGTTCCAACTGCAACCTTCAGGGTATTTTATTGTAATAAACTAACACAGACTGATGCATAATTTTGGATCCCAGCATCACTGGAGGAGCTGCAGGGATCCACAGCTCGGGTAGGAACGTCTGTTGAAATGATGAAAGATCAGAGAGAAGAAAGACAATGCTTGAAAGAAAGCAACCATAAAGTAAAAGGTGGTCAGATGAGACAAAATTTAAACCTTTTAGCCCACATGCAACCTGCAACGTGTGGCTTCACATCACCCTGGAACCACCTCCCTCGCTGTGAAACATGCCAGAGGCACCATCATGCGGTTGGGATGTTTTTCTTCAGCGGGGACAGTGAAGCTGGCCAGAGACGGATGGAGATTGATGCAGAACCGGCGTAGAAGGCAATCTGTTAGATCAGGGGTGTCAAACTCATTTTGGTTGAGGGGCCGCATACAGCTTAATCTGATCTCAAGAGGGCCACACGAGTTAACTCATTGCAAGATTAAATAGAACTAATAAAAGTGGACTTGTTGTTGATTTTTATATTAAATGCATTTCACTTTTACACAATATATAATGAATAACCTCAGCGTTTTTAAGAAAAGTATGTGCAATTTCAACAATGCTTTTACTCAGTTAAACATTTACTTGTGCATTATGCATAAGAACTGATGACAGTGATTGTACAATGTTGAAAAACATTTATTCACATTTTTTGGAACTTAAAAACGCTGTCCTGCATGACAAATTACATCAAACAGATAAAAATTAAGAAATTATTTGAATTTTTCCACACCTGAAGCTTAATCTGCTAATTAAAAAGGCTGCAAAAGAACTGTGACTGGGCTGGAGGTTCACTTTCCTGCAGAGCAAGCTTTAAACCTGCAGCCAGACCTACAACAGAAAGACTCAAACCACAGCAGGCCCGTGTATTAAAGTTGCACAGATCAGAATTATTGCTTAGCATAAAGGTGAGATCATCAGGCGGGTAGAAAGACAAAGTGTGAGTAGCTCGCTCTTTGCCTGCAGCGCACACTTCACCTCGCACTCAGATGATCAGCTGAAGTGCTCTGCAGCTTCTCCTCAGTAAACCCCACAAGCAAAATATAGCTCCGACTTATCAGAGTGACATCATAGCTTGCCGTCTGGAGAGTTATTGCCGTGGCAACGCGAACAACACGCAAACACATGGGCTGACCTCATCCGAGCAGGACTCAGGTATTGGTCGGCGTCCACGTTCACGTTGACGGCGGAGGAAGCTTGTTAAATGAACCCCGAGGAGGTAACATCTTTCCACGTTAAAACGCACACAGACGCTTGCTCAGCAGAGAACAATATACAGGAACCTGCTTTAGCTCTCAGCTGAGCTCCAGTCTGCAGCCTCTGACAAGTTTCCATCCTATGACAAATGCATGAGCACAGTCTTTTAGACCTTGCTGTAATACTGTGTCCTTGTTTCTTCTGCTTCGCCGTCGACTCAGGTGGAAAGTCCCAGTGCAGCTTTTCACCGCCAAGACATTCAGGGATATACCATAAACAAGTAATAGCTTTTATAGTTATGTCATTTAAAAGGGCATCTCTCAAACTGCCTGCATAGCTTTCCTACTGTTTAACTTTGATTTCTGTGCTTTAGGAAAACAGGAAAACATAAGCTTTTCCTGTATTTTTTTTTCTCCTCCCCTTCCACCTTTTTTTTTAAGACACTCTTGTAACGCGCGCGCGCACACATCCAAATCCACACAACAGAACAGGCCCTAAATCAGCCGTGCGCTTGATGTTTCGAGCGGGAATTCAGGAATTTGGCTGTGGGTTTTTCATGGAAAACTTTAATGGAGAAAGCAGCGGCGCTTTAAAAGCTGCTATAGCCGAGGGTGATTTTACACCGCTGCTTAGGCCAAGCATGTTCCGCTCTGTACAACATTTGTTCTACTAAGCAGACCCTGAATGGCTTTTCAGTATGGCGGGCAGGGTCAGGGAGAGGGGGACATGCTCGGAGCCAAACCTCAGCTACAAGGCCGCAATACAAGCCGCACGTCTCCCCTTATGGCTGCATCCCTTCGCGTCTCCTCTTCTCCGCCACCAGAGCTGTCTCTTCTCACTTTTTGCCTGCTCATCTTTCACTAGCCTAAGCTCTTCACTCTTGAAAACTTTTAATTTAATAACAGTTCAACTTGAATATACATCAACCACATGCCGCCTTTGTTAGGCAACAGAGCGGGACGTCATTACCAGCTTCAGACTCATTGTTTTTACATCATGTGTATGTGAAGTTTACGTTTGAGGCTCCGTAAAAGAAGTCTCCGCTTCACCCAGATGATTTTTCTTTCATACAAAAAAAAAACACGAACCTCGGCGTTCCCAAAAAGATTACCCCAGAACACAAAAGGAAAAAGATTTGATCCAACGTCCCCGAAGAGGCTTGACTAACTTATCAATCATTCCCCCTTTTTTTTATGCATAGCAGGTGTTTGTACGACACTCTCTCCACAGCTCCTCAAGACCTGTTTCGAATAAAACTCCCATCATGTTTCTGCTCCCTGTTTAAACAATACGCATAGCCTCTTTTTCTCTGTCTGACATTAAATCAGGATAAATCTTTCCTGTTTTGGCTCAGTCGGGATTACCAAAATATTTCCACTTCCTATGCCAGCATGTTAGGAAAGGTTTTTTTCTTCCAATTATTCCATTACTTTTTTTTTTTTTTTTACTTTTAAAGTTTAGCATGACTTTAAATAATTTGTTGTTTTGCAACTTCATATCTCAAGTGCTTTCCTAACTAACTGATCATTTTGGGTTTTGAGTTATAAAGTCTGCGATAGACTGGCGACCTGTCCAGGGTGTACCCCGCCTCTTGTCCAATGAATCCTGGAGATAGGCACCAGCAACCCCTCACCACCCCACATGGGATAGGCGTGTTAGAAAATGGGTTGATGGATGGATGAAGTTACAAAGTCATGTAATCAGTCGTATAATATCAAAAATCTGCAATTTCAGGGAGTTTTCATTTTATTTTGCTTATCTTTTTTCTGAGTTTGGACCCATTTGTTTCAGTGTTTTAAAATGACCCTCTATTAAACTGGATCCAGTTTAGATGCTAAGGTTTTTGCACTTTTTTCTTAAAGGTATACTATGCAACCAGGGTTGATTTTCCAGCGAGGCTCCCCCAGAGGGCGAAAGTAAAAGTGCACTGTCATAAAGATGCTCAGCTGTTCTGGTTTCTCCGTCAAGCCAGGCGCGGTTGTTTTGAGCTTAGCAGACAGGCGAACGCAACGAAAAGTGGAAAAAACGGCAGTACAAACAATGACTAACACAGTGAAAGTATGAACATGCACAGAGAGAGAGAGAAACCCTACAATGTTACTTACAATCGCATCAGCAGAAACGCGAGGTCCGCGTCAGCCTTGCAGCTTTCTTTTTCTTTAAGCTCTCGCCATTCGGAAAAAGCTTGCCCGATGTTCACCCGTGTACGACTCCTCTCTCTGTCCAGAACCTTTTCCTCTTTCTTGCCTGCTCTGACATGGGCTTTCGCTGTTTTCTCGCTGGTTCCGCCATGATAACTGCACAAATATTGCCACTGCGCTAGCAACGAGCATGCCTTTCACTGGGGGCGTGTAGCAGTTCTCACCGTAAAGCAAGACCGACTCTCGCAATGCACGAGACTTCTGAGCCTGTGTGTGCTGGCCGAGGGCTCCTGCAATTGCAAGTACGGTATTTCCCCCACAGACCACCAGGGCGGCCGAGAAAACCTTTGTTCGACCTGAAATGACTCATTTAATCATCCAAAACGGTATGGAACATATTAATTAACTGAAAAATGTTGCATAGTATGCCTTTAAGTATAGGTACCGGATCGTTGTTCAAAGAATACGGTTCACACTTTGCAGCTCTTAAGTGTTTTAGATTTTGAAACAGAGCCGATCGAAGTTTCTCCCCATGCAAACAACATTCAAAAAAGTCCTTTAACACACTGCCGAGCTGGAAGCTTCCTCATAATCTTGTTTGATGAACTGTGGGAACATACAGTCCCATGTGATGCCTAGACTTTCATAATAAGAGCTGGAAACACTTGGGAGTTTGAGTCTGGAAAAGTATGGAAATTCGAAATGGAAAATTTTGCGGGAAACCTGTTTGAATCTTTCTGAAGCTATGAAACAAATGTTTGCGCCATCTGTCACTACTTGAAAAGTTTATTTATTTCAGTAACTCAATTCACAATTACACACAGAGTGATGTTTTAAAGCCTTTCTTTTGTTACATCCGACCAAAAAAAAAGAGAACCTATTCAATACCGGCTTTAGTGGAAGAAAAAAAAATGCATTTAATAGTTGCTTAAAGGTTGTAATTTTCAAAAGTTACTTTTAATCTGAAAATTGCACTGAAATTGTTGTTTCACCTCAATAAGATGGGTCTCTCCGCCCCTCAAACGTGTTCATTTTAACCCCAAATTGTCCGTTGTCAGACTGTTCGTCTGTTCCGGGCAGACATCCGCACTTATGTGTTTTACTGTACATGCAAACCCGTGCATGGAGCCAGATGACTGCTGAGGTATCTCCTGGCTTTGGGCCATACAGGGATCTTAGAGAGAGGAAATCTTAAATTAATGAAGCGTTCCGTCTGCTGAACAGCTTGTTCTCCTCCGGCGGCAGACGGTGCCCTGGATGTTATCCGTGGTATGGAGACAACATACGCTTGTACCCTGTTGAGCATCCCTACAGTTGTGTACATTAACGATGAAATTAACAGACTCTCACGTCCTACCGCAGGTAAACACGATGTGTCTTCAGTTTTCCTCTCACCAAAATGTGCTTTGCCCGTTCTGGAGCCCTCCTTGGCATTAGTGAGGAGGAGGAGGTTAGAGACACAGGCTATAGGGTGCTACCGGGGAGCTGCTGTAAATTAGAAGCGGTTTGGTGGGTTTAATCTGATTGCACACACATGCTTGTTAAACAAGTGGCACTGTAAACACACTCAGGCTGATGGGAACGGCTGCGCTCGTTAGTAAGCACGTAACGAGTGAGATAAGGATCTGAGATGACACAGTGGAGCTTTAGGGGCTCCAGTTAATGCACAGGAGCCACAGCGTGTGTTTGCATGTGTGCATATGTGTGGCCGTTTGATCTCTCAAAGCATAGCTTGGGAAAATAGGCCCTGTAAACATCTGTACCCCCGGGCGTGTGATCTAAAATTATGGGGAATAATGAGGTAGACACCACAGTATGTGCATTTACAGTGGCGGGCAACTTCCACTCAAAAAAACTGAATTATTCATTCTATAGTCCTGGATCATGAAGTGTTTATCGGGAAAACCTTCAGAAAGTGAGTGAAGAAGCACTGATCGGGGTTTTTTGCTGCCAATTTCTGATCTCAGACGTTTGTAAAGCTTTTGTTTTCCGAAAACCAGTTATACACTGCAAAAACGGATCTAAAAATAAGTAAAATGTTCTTAAAGTTAGTGTATTTATCCTTGATTTGGGCAGATAAATAAGACTATCTGCCAATGAAATTAGTATTTTTACCCCTAAAGTAAGATAATTAGACATCCTGCACTTGAAATAAGATGATGGAGATGAATTGTTCCTATTTTAAGTGCAAAAATCTTATTCCATTGGCAAATCATATTATTTACCTGCTCAAATCAAGGACAAATATACTCATTTTAAGAACATTTTACTTATTTCTAGTTCCATTTTTGCAGT
Source organism: Fundulus heteroclitus (assembly GCF_011125445.2). Lineage (NCBI taxonomy): Eukaryota > Metazoa > Chordata > Actinopteri > Cyprinodontiformes > Fundulidae > Fundulus > Fundulus heteroclitus. Next base: position 21,712,151 of record NC_046368.1, read on the forward strand.
GAGCAGCTTCCAGTTTGTCTTTCATCACGATAAGAATACTTAAGAACTGCATTGAAATGATTTTTTTCTAGCCTTCCTGCTCTGAGTGGTGATTAGTTATTTATCACATTTTTTTACCAGAGGTTAAGATCTCACAAAGTGAAAACAGAGCAACTTTGCAAAGCTAAAATCCGCCTGGTTCTTTTACACTGAAAGTCTGAGTCTTTTTCTCTCACACAACCTAAATGAACCGCAGACGTTTCTTAACAAGCAGGAAGGTAGATGTTGCTTTCAGGCAACTTTTCCCATATTTGCACTTTCTCCGATTTCATTTTTTAACAGTAGAGAGAGTCAATCAGTCAATCAGTATTGAATGTTTCTTCTTGGGATGTGAAGATTACCTCATTAGCATCAAATTGTACACGCGTATGCTTTGCCAGGGCTTTTGTAGAGCTTCTTTGATTAGGCACATTTTTTAAGAATGAGGGGCAGGAAATTCTTTTTTTTTTTATATGTTGGCATCCTTACAAATTAATGATGAACATTGTGTTGGTTTTTCAGATTCAAAGTTCTTATAAATGAATGTGAACTTGCTGATTTGAGCAGTTTGGGGGGGTTTCTTCTGCTCAACGCAGCTCAAGTGACAATCTTTGCCTATTCTTGTCTGGGAAGTGTGTGGATGGAAATGAATAGAAAAGCTAAGATGTAAACCTAACTGTCACCATTTCTTTTATTTGTTTGTTTTTTTTTTTGCTCTGTGTTCGACTATTCCATTGCTGGGCCTCTTCTTTAAGTGATCATTTTTTTCCCCCTAAAAGATCAGGTTATTTAATAACAGTACTGGGAGTCAGACAATGTCTTTCAGAACTGCACACAGTTTATTTACTTCCAAATATGATGCTTTGTTCATTCATCAGCAGCAGCTATTTAGAAGCATGCTTAGGCTGGCATGCTAATGCCCTGAAATGAATCTCTTGGCCAGTGAGAGTGAGCATGTAAAATATTGGCAACCTCGTTACCTCTTTCTTTTTACTGCCGCAGTCAAACGGTTTAAGTCTCTCTGAAGCATTGGTTTAGGAAAGCCAGACACCAGGAGTCTTTCCTTATTTATCACGTCTGTTTTTACTTTGTTTTTTTCTTTCTTCCCCTTTTTTCTCTGCCCTGCTCTCTCACTCTATCAAGCTGTGGTCTTGTCCCCCCACATTCTGTTTCGTTTTTTTTTTTTTTTTTCTACTCTCATTGACGGGGGTTTGTGTTGCTGAAGTAAGCAAAACTGTGGAAAAAGCCTATCGGGTTGTCTTTTGTGTTGCAGTTGCCCTGCACGCAGTCTGAGAGCCCTGATATCTGACTCAAACAGGAAGGCATTTATATCCTCAACATGCCACAAACCTGGCACCAGTACTCTGTGAGCACAGCCAGTGGAAACTCTGATCCTTTTGACAGAAGGGCAGATTAATTTCTTACATATGGCACTGTATTGGTCCGTTGGTGCTGTTAATTTTAACATGCATTGTTGTGGATAGTGCAAATTTGCCATCCCCTGGCTTGAGATCCTTCTAAGTATGTGCACGCTGTGTGCTTTATTTTATGTCTTCTATCCACACTCATCAGTTCCTAATTCTTTTTTTTTTTTTTTCTGCAGGGACAGAAAGGTTACCCCGGTCCACCAGGACTTCCTGGAGAGCCTGTATGTATCTTCCAGCAGTTTATATACATATCTTGTAAAACAATTTCACTCACATTTCCTCCATTTTACACATGCTGTGAACCTCACTGACAAAAGAAACAAAACACATTCACACGTTGTAACTCATACCCAGATTACAGTGCCATGCAAGGGTACCGATATATTTTTACATCCACAGAATCGCACGTCTTTTTATTTGGATTTTATGCGATAGACCAACATAAAGTATAGTGCCCAATTATAAAGACGAAGAAAAATAGTGCATGGCTTAGTTCGTTTTAAAAGAAAGCGTAAAAAGCATGACATGCATTTGTATTGAGTCCCCTTTACTCTGCTAATCCGAAACCAAATCAAATGCAACACAAAAGAACTCCTGCTTGCAGTTTGCCAAAAGCCATGAAGGCAACGTGCATACAGGGACACATGGTGGTATGGGGATGCTTCTCTTCAGCAGGAACGGGGAAGCAGGTCTGAGCTTATTGGGATATAGTTAAAAGTAATCCTGGAAGAACATCTGTAAGATGCTGGTGAAGATTCTCATTCATCCAGGTCATGGTCATTCCAAAAAAAAGTAAAAAACAAAGCAACTGGACTTGTTTTCCGTAGTTGAAGACGTTTCGCTTCCTCTCCAGGAAGCTTTCTCAATTCAAAAAGTCTGGAGTAATTTGGAGTACCAAGCTTTATACTAGTGTCCAAACAAAGGCCTTGTAATGGCTTAGATAACATGCAAATAAGTATTGAATGTTATCTAAGTATTGTTCGATACTTAGATAATGTTATCGAAGTATTGAACATCTTTAAGTAACCTCAAAATACTAGAGATCATGGAGGAAGGTCACCATCCAGCTGGACTTGTTGAGGCCAAAGCATATTCACATGTTCGAATGGCCCAGTCAAAGTCCTGAGCCAATTACAATGGAGAATATGTGTCCAGACTTGGAACTCGACGCTCATAGATGCCTTCTCTCCAATTTTTTGCCGGGCTTGAGCAACTTTAAAACGAACAATGGGAGAGAATTTTCCATCGCCAATGGTGCAAAAGATGGCTCTACAAAGTATTGACTCAGGGTTGCTGAACATTAATTCATGTCCACTTTTCAGATCTCTATTTGTAAAAAGAAAAGAAAAAAAGAAAAAAGAAAAAAAATCTAGGTCGATTTAGTTTTATTTATTCATAACAAGAGAAACTGTGAACATATTCAAGGGGTTTTATTACTTAAGAAATGCACCGTAAATTGAGTTATTTACCAGTGTGTCACAGATCTATCCAACATGTAGAAACTTTCATCAGTTTTGCTTTTATCTTGTCTTTCTCAGTAACGCCTAATCCCTCAGTCTTCAATTCATTCGCTAACCCCTTAGTCATCATTTAGGGTGGTTTGACCTCTAATCTAATTCGTGTGTGTGTGTTTGTGTGTGCGCGCACGTGTGTGTGTGTGCGCGTGTGTGTGTGTGTGTGTGTGTGTGTGTGTGTGTGTGTGTGTGTGTGTGTGTGTGTGTGTGTGTGTGTGTGTGTGTGTGTGTGTGTGTGCGTGCGTGCGTGCCTGCAGCGAAGCCAGATTGCATTCGTCTCTTATGAACCACGGGTGAGAACTGACATCTGGCTGTAGCACCGTGCTGCAGTGATGCTCCTTAGGATATTGGAAAGTGATGCCAGATAGAGAGAGAGAAAGAGAGAGAGAATAGAGAATCAGGAACAAGCCAACTAGGCCAGCAGTGACACATTCATGGCTCTTAAACTGCAACCTTGGAGAACGTCTCCAGATTGTCTTCGTTTCTCTCTTCCTGTTGTCGTCAGTTTGCAAACAACCATAATTGTGATTATAGATCATTTGCAGTGCAACCTTCCTCTTATTGCTCACCTTTTTTTTACTCATATTTGATTTTTTTTTGTTTCTCTGCGTGAGTGCAATGAGAGCATCATGTTTCTCGTTAGCGTAGACAAAACCTTTATTTAATCCAGCGAGCCTCCATCTACAGGATGACATCATCATCATCATCATCGTCTTAGGGAGTTCCCGCTCCGCTCTCGTTATGAAGAATCAGCACTTCTTCTCTCCCACCAATGTCTCCTGCATGTGTCCGCCCTCAGACACCCCCCGGTTTCCCACAGATCCGCTGCTGCCGCCGACGACGCCGATGACGATAACTGCGGTGGTCTGCAGTTTGACTCACCGTAGCACCAGTGTGTGACTAACAGGCACAGCTTTTGGCATTGTGTGCTCCACAGAGCAGCTGGTGCTCATGTCGTTTTGCTGACTTTCTTACTGTAATATGCCTCTGCCTGTGGTCAGAGCACCCCCCAACACCACCACCACCCTCTGCTGGCTAGTTAAAGATCTAAACCCACCCTTGGCCAAAGCCTTGTCCCCTTCTAACTAGCAGCATTATGCGCTATATTTATCCAGGAGAGGGAATGGCAAGTAGTGAGCGTGGGCTGCGTCAAAGGAAGTCATACACGGATACACGGTGCTCTGTGAAATTTGGACACAACCTGCTTTGTGTGTGTGTGTGTGTGTGTGTGTTTGTTATGCTTTCCAGAAGCTACATAAACACGCATAACCTCCTAATCAGCATCTACGGGTTCTGCTCAGAAAACATTTGGGCGAGTGGGGGAGAAAGACACAGTTGTCATCAAAGTCAATGTCTGTAATGTGTTTTTAAGCACTTCCATAAGTCATTATGACACACAATGACATGGTTTTACTGAACTACCTATCCACTATCCTAAACCTGCGCGATAATTCAGCGAAAAGTTTGGGAGTTATTCAAATTGTTGGTGTAATATATCGTAGGTTTTATTCTACTTAAACTTCTTGCAGAAATGAACAGCAGGATTTCATTTCCCTAAACCTTGTTTTAAATTGCAACCCACAATGAGTCGGTCCGAGGCTGTATGGAGCCCAAAGCGGCTTGATCTGCGAGACTTTACAACACCAACCAGCTAATATTTTAAATGTCTATGTCGCAAATGGCCTGGTAGGACCGTAGATTTAGTCAAAGCAAAACTTTGATTTCTTTTAGTACATCCCTCCCTGGATAGAAAAAATATGAATTCTTCAGACTGATTTTAGCAAGTTATGTAACTGAACCTTTTATGGGCATTAATGTACTTTTAAGCTAACTTTAACTTCATCACATCATCCATGCCGAAACACTTATGCATCACACATCCAACATAATCATTAGTTACGACTAGAAAGTAATGTCATGTCAACAATACCAGTTTTAACCAATTCTGATTTCTCTTCAACACCTTCTGGATAAATAGAAAAATTACCTCTTGAAAATAAAATGCTTTTAGGGAAATAAAACAATGAAAAAAATCTCAGCTAGAAAGCCGTTTATCTCTGTAGCACTAGAAATTTACATATGCACTCATATATATATTCAGGTCGTGGGACAAAGGTATATACAGTATATATAAATAAACCCCAACTAAAAACAATAAAGGCGTGTGGGGTGTAAAAAATACCTTCATCCAACATGATGTCCGAGAGGCAAAAACTCAGATTGTCTGGTATGTGTTAGATTTGAACACAGAAGCACTAAGAGACCTTTTTACTGAGAAGAATGATTTATTATTTATACAAGGAATAGAGGTTATATCACTCTGTGCATTCAATATAGCAGTCTTTGTTTCACAGTTAAAAATGGTTTCTTTGTTATTCCAGAGAAAGTCTAAATTAGAGTTGAGATTTTAAACTGAAATACTGAAAATAGCCACCTTTGAGCTTTTTCTACCCAATAACAACTTTAACGCTGAAAGATTGCCATTGTAAGTCCTACCTGGCTGTCTAAAGAGCAATTGCTGACTGGAAATATACAAAAAAAAAGTGTGGATCTTCCTTTTCTGATCCATTGGTCACTGATCAGGGGTATTGAAGTGTAAAATCATCCAAAGCCCCAGACGAGACTTGGCCAGTTCAACAAAGAAAGCATTTTAAAGTTTTACTTTGCACAATTTCCACTGATGCGTCACTCATGTCATGCATTTAATTCGGATCTGCAAACATCAGCGTACACCCCCCCCCCTTTCCCAAATATTTGTACATTTCACTTGCATTTGATGAATACAAAGCCCGATTGAAGTCTTAGGTGTTTGTGGTAACGTCGTTCCTGCTTTTCTTTCTGTCCCTGCCACTTCTTTTCCTTTCTGCCCACCAGGGAGAACAGGGTCCGGTCGGGAGCCCAGGTGCCAAAGGTTATCCTGGCAGGCAGGTGCAGTAAATCCTCTGCTGTGACTGGTACAGTTGTGGTCAGGGCCGTAGAAAAGCCAGAGGGGAATTAGGTTACGCTGATCAGATGACTTGGAATAAAATGTCTTAGAAAATACTGAGCAGGTTGCCGCCGCAAGTCACAGAATCTGCCTCAGTTCAACATTAATAGTCACAGTCTCTTTACTCGGATGCTCAACTATAGTACCTATTAAATAATAGTAGTTGTGTTTTTATATAGTATGATCTAAAGTAAATGCTTTAACTAAGATTTCAGTTCATGTGTGTCTAGAATGAGACTTGAGAGGGCAGACAGAGGCTTGTTCTCTTCACGTATAGCGTAGGGAATAAAATCAAGGTTTAAAACGTCATTCGTTCGCTTCACTTTTCAGGGTTTACCGGGACCTATTGGACCAAAAGGGCTGAAAGGCATGCGGGTAAGGGCTTTAGCTGTTAAAGTTAGATGTTACCTGACAAAAATGTATAAAAATGGTGCTTCAGCATAATTTGTCGACGTGATTATCTGCAAGGTTTCCAACCTGACAGCTCACTGACACTTCTCTCTCCACAGTATTTGTAGAAGAGAGCTGTAAATCTTTGTTTAAGCACACCAAAAGTTTCTGTGTTGTTGTTTTTTTTTTAGTAGATTTAGGGCCTCACACTACTAGTCCTTTATGCTGTAAATGCTCTGCTGCATGAAAGCATGCCTGTGTCGCTCAGAAGAAACAACATCCACATGTATGCACGCATGCATGCATGCATGAAAAGAATGTGTGTTACTCGGTGCTCCTGCACACATAAACATATTCTCACTCGCCCATCAAGTATGCGCCACTATTAATAGTAAGCTGAAATTGCACTGCCCTCACATGTGGTGTAAACACTGCGGTCCCTCATGCAGACGCTCCCCGAAAGTCCGGGGGAGTCGATAAGCTCCCGCGTACAAACACACACCCTTCAGAAAGAAAACGCGGTCGGCGACACAAGCCGATTTTTATGTTGTGTTCCTATAAAGGTCCTTTATCAGCTCTCCTCGGCTTGTCCAAAGTCTCCCCTGCCCCCGAAGGCTGGAATTTCCTGTTTAAGCTCCGTATGAGGCCCCGCTGTCTTAAGGAGGCATTCTCGTCCCTTCTCCCCCTCTCTCACCGAGCCACCTTTTCACATTTCCCCTGCCGTTTAGCGCGTATTCTATATTGTCCAAATGTAAACCTGCTCAGGTTCACTCTTGTCAATAACCCGCATCTCAACTGTTCCCCTGCAGTTCAACTTGTGACGTTTTGTGCTTGTGTTTCCTCTGTGTGTGTGTGTGTCTCCCAACGGCACTGACAGCCCAGTGTGTCGCCCCGGTTGTCTTCAGAGATCCCTGGCGTGAGGGTATGTGCCCTTGGACTACATCGTGGAAGCCAGCACCATGCAGTCCATGGGCATATACACTTGCCTCATGGCTTGGTTCTTCATGGAAGCCCACCCCATGCTGGAATGTCGGGCCCTGAAACCCAGCCTCAGAGCCGAAAAAGGGAGCCGCTGTTCTTCTTGCTCCTTGTACCGGGTCGAACTACTCACGACTGTGCCCCTTGCTTTCTTCTCTTTTTCCCCTGCAGGGTTTCATTGGAATCCCAGGCCTTTTTGGCCTGCCTGGCCCTGATGGCGAAAGAGTGAGTTTTTCTCAGACCTACTCTCTCCTCAGTGCCGTTAAAATCGTTCGGTAACCTTACACTGACCAAGTGAACCTGTAACTGTGTTCGTGCCGCTTTAACTTTTTCGCATCTTCTTCACATGTTGTTACAACCAAGAACTTCAATGTATTTTATCGTGATTTTATGCAGTGGATGTCTATGTTGTAAAATAAACGTTCGCTGTGATTTTAAATGAAAGACTGAACATGCTGCTGCTGGCCTTAGTCCTGCCATTGATTCTAGTTTGTGCATGAACATGCTTTGATCTAAACCCTTTCCACTGTACATCTAGCTGTATGTTTAGTGTTATCCATTTGAAAGATGAACCTCCACCCTAGCGTCATGTGTCTGGAGTATCTAACAGATTTTCTTCCAGAATTGTCCAGCTTTGAGCTCCGTCCGTCTGGCCATCAGCTCTGACCCGCTTTCCAGTCTAAGAAAAACATCCCTGAGGCATGATGCTGCCACCTCTGTGTGTTAGTGTGAGGGTGGCGTGTTCAGTGTTAGCACAGCGTTAGATGTATGGAGTGCATGAGTAATCATTGTGCTCCAACCCCGTTCTCCCACCTGAGCCGTGGATCTGTGCAGCTCCTCCAGAGTTACCTCTCGACTGCTTCTGTGATTACCTCCTTCCTTTCCTGGCCTTTCAGTCTATGTGGACATGCCATGCCTTGGTAGTCTTGGAGTCGTGCTGCGCGCTTTTCGTTTTCAGATGATAGATTCAAAAGTCCTCTATGAGATGTTCAAAGCTTGAGATGCTTGTTTCAAAAGCTACTCTTTTCCTTTTACACGTCTCCACATCTTTAAGCTTTCTGGTGTGTCCCTTGGTCTTCGTGATGCTGTTTGGTCGCTCATGTTCCCTAATAGTCCTCTTAGGCCTCCACAGCACGACAGTATTTGTACTGAGATTACAAACAGGCGGTCTTTTCTCACTACCTCTGTGACTTCTGAATGCAGATTTTATTTCCGAGCATCAACATGAAGGCAGCTGAGTACAAATGTAAAAACCTCTGAACCACGTGCAGTTTTCCTTCCACAGCTCTGTGCTGGTCTTGTACATAAACCCCAAACAAAGGAGGTGGAAGTTTGTGCTTGTAACGTAAAGCTAAAACGTCCAAGGTGCGTGAATACTTTGGCGAGGCACTGCCACTTCCCAGCGAGATGAAAAAGATGGCTCTCTTGCAGATTTTTTTGTTCAGCTGTTTTGGAGTTGTTAGGACGCAGAGAAATAATCTCCAGCTGTCTAGGATGTTGCTGTGTGGGAGTGTAGATGACTCATGTGATAAAACCCCCCTCTTGGAACCTTTGAACTGCCTGAACTCCACGCCTACTCCTTGTGTTCGGCCTCTAAAACACAAAACGATTAGCCTTCTTGTAACATGCTCCGGGGGGGTTTGCGTCACAGCAGGGGAAGCTAAAATCAGGACCCCTCCATCACCCGACAACAAAATGGCTCATAAACCCTGCACTGTCTGTCTAGCCCAGAGATGTGTGTTTATTCTTAATATAAATGTAGGAAACCCTACATGAGGGTTTGGAAAATGTTTAATGGGCTGCAGTCAGCTTCCTCACATCTGGTAACGGATGAAATAGGAGACACTAAGTGCCACAGCTTTTAAGTTGTGTGTTTTGATCCTAAATCAGGGCTGTCCATGAGTGTTTGGGTTGTGAGATGGCTTTTACATTTTTTTTTTTTTTTTTTACTGACTTCCTCCTTCTTCTTTCTTCTCTCTCTCACTCTGCCCTCCCCCCCTGTTTGGATTTTCAGGGAATTCCGGGTGAACCAGGGAAGAGGGGCAAGATGGGTAGGCCGGTAAAGTTTTGTCTCAACATACTTTACAGATAATCATTCTTGACTGTGATCATGTGTGCTATAACAGATGTGATTGTATATTCTTTGCTGCATGCGTATTTCAAAACCCGGTTTGACTAAAGACACTAAAGCTGAATTAATTTGTCAGCATGAGACTGATGCAGAACCTGCTCCATCGCAGTATGCCAGAACAGCGTGGTGGTGACCTTAGATGCACCTCCGTACCTCACAGGGATGCAAACCATAAATCATCATCCGTCGCTTGGACCAAAGCAAAAGACAACGTTGTAGTTTGAATAAGATAATACTCAAATATCACACTCCTGTGGAAAACAAACTGACAAAGGCATGTTACACTAACGCGGAGGTTCTCCACTTTTTATGACCAGCACCAGTTCAGTAAATGCGTAGGTTTCAAAGTACGATCAAACTGAAGGACGTGTTAACAGTAGCGCAAGAAGACATGGAGTTTTTCACTTTGTTGCCTTTTTGAGACAGAAAAGGAGATGAAAAACGGCATTTTTACCCATTCACATGACTAAAAGCTAAAATGTGCAGTTTAATCTTTACCTCAAAGTCTAAATTTTCAATTTCCAAGATGAAAACAACACTTTAACTAGGAACAATTTACTGACTGACTTATATTTAGCAAGTTTTCAGACCCTAATAGTAACCTTTTTTTAAAGTAGCACCAATCAACAAATCTAGTACCTTTTTTTCTGGTGCTATTGGCGACCTTTGGAGACATGTGAAAGCACGTGTTGTTCTTAGGCTGCTTAGACGTAAGACAGACATAAGACAGGGTATGAGCTGCGCTCTGCCTTTGGCTGGAGCCAGAAGTATTAGAGAAGAGCGCTGAGCAGGGAGCAAAAAGGGGTACAAATATAATGAGGGTATCTGTTTTTCAAAAAAAGATTGTTATTCAATGTCACTTGGTACTCACTGACACCAGCGTAAATTAACTGTGAGGAAGGACAGTCGTCTTAGCCCGCTGAATCTGTAATACAAAAAGTGAGATAACATTTCTGTCAATTCTTTTACTCTCCTTTTATACCTAAGTTGGTACGCAAAAACAAAAGCTAGAGATCCTAAGATGTTGCTAGCTACCCTTCTGTCTTGGTCTTTGCAGACCTGTGCCAGGTTATCTTGGCATGGCTTCGAGTTGCAGGTGGTGGCATAGGGCCTTTCCCTGATCAAAGCGCTCACGGGCCACCGAGTTCTTATACAGCAGTCCCTCCAAGCTGCAGTCAATCTGGATCCAGATTGTATGCACAAAGCCACCACTGGCTGATTTGCTGCAGAGATGCAAATGTCAGTGTGGTTAAACACTGATGTTTCCATCATATGGCTGTTAAGTTATTTAGCTTAGCATTTACCTTTTTTTACAATGTTAACAACAAAATGTCTTCTCAGTACCACTAAAGTCTAAGTGCCAACAATTGTATCATCGGTTAAGAACCATCACCCTAGTATAAACACATACGTACCGGCATCAATGTAATTTTGAAGCATAAATTCCCCTTTGCTCAAGGCTGTCTATCTGCAAGAGTTCAAAACACATTAATTCAACATATATTTTCAAAACAAAAACCTTTTTCCAAATATTCCTTTTCTTGTATGACAAAAACCATTTTGCTCCAAAGTTGAACACATCTGTCCTTCCCTATTAAGATTCAGAGCCTTGATTGAAACAAGAATGAAAAACTTCACCTGTTCTATATTTTAAAGGAGCAATAAACAACATTTCACCACTGGGTGTGCTGTTGAGCTCTGCCTGTAGACCAACACAAAATGTGTGACAAGCCACGCCTCTCTTTACTTTCCCTCCAGCTGTAACCCGGCCCCCTTTTTCGCCTCCCCTTCGCATCTGTTGCCTCGTATTTGCATATTGGCAAAGGATAAATACACAGCAAAACAGCATCACATTTCGGAGAACTATTTCTAGGGCAAAAGTAAGTAACCCGTAACTTTATAGTGCTGTTAGCAAGAGAACGTTGGACATGCTCTCCGCCACCCTGCACCTGCTCTGGGATGACATTTTATGGGGAGGGAGGGCCTAACCCCTGAGTGGCAGCTATGCACATGGATGTATGCACGTTCAACCGCTCAGTACAAACCTGGCTTTTTAAACGAGAGACTGGAGAACAACACAAAGAATTGATGTGTAACGTCGTATCATATTGCATCTAAAACGATACCTTTAGCTCTTCAAGCCACTATTTTTTAGTTCCTTCTATGTAAAATAATGCAATTTTGCTTTTTGCTCCTTTCAAAAAGGACCAACAACCTGCTCAATTGCTGACAACCCTGGAAAAGACAGTAGAAAAGGCTTTGAAATGAAGTCATCCTTTGTTGCAGCACCGTGGTGTCTGAAAAAAATAGAACACTTTAATTTATGCATATTTAATATGTTCCGAAAAAAGTCCATATCAAGAAAAAAAAATGTTTCACTAAATTACTATTTCTTATTGGCATCCCTAATAATTCCCAAAAAGAAAAAATTATAACCTGGCAGTCAAGGTGCTTCTTGCCGTTCTTCTTTCAAAGATGAAATCATGGATTTTGACAAAACAGTTGTGATAGCAGCAGCTATGCGTGCGTCCTCCCACTCTGCCATGTTTAATTTGGTTCGGCTGTGGGCTCTTGCTTTCGTCACAGCTGCATGTCCCGCCTTAAACCATAACACTGCAACGTGATTGGCGGACTTTGTGCTTCTTCTCGAACGGTTAAGGCGAGAGCGGGACAAGAGGAATTGTTGTTTGTGAACTTCACCTCGAGAATTCAGCTTACGTGCAAGATTAGTAAATGTAACTGTTGCTTTCTTATAGTTTATTACTTTTCTTACTTTTTAAAGTCAGCCTGTGTCAAGCAACTTTTATTTAGTAATCCATATTACCTAGAGTATAAACATAGCGTAAACCAGGGGCCCATACTTTCTCTTAGAAATGGGAAAGACAAGAGAACATTACAATAAAATTTGCTGATCTTGAAAAGTCAGGGAACGTTTTAAAAAAATGGCTGCTCACCAAAACACATCTACACTATGGGCAATATTTTAAAAGCTGCAACCCGAGCTATGGAAAACAATGCATGTTTATCATGCTACCCCTCACAACGAAGAAGAGGATAAGAGAGGGATAGAAATGCCCAAAGTTCACTGTTTGAAAGCAGCAGCAAAGTTTCCATAAGAACGACTTGTTTTTAGGATTTTGCATACATCTTTAGCAGGGGTACCAATACAGGGCGCGTTGATCGCAACCGAAAGCTGGGACCCATTCAAGGGCAACTTTCCACCATATAAATCCACTCGAGATCAAACCTTTAGTATCAGGGAGTATTTTTATGGATAGTATTTTTGCTATCCATAAAAATAGCAAGGTTTCATTGGAGTAAAGTTGTTTTTTTTCCTGTTTTCAATAGTGTTTCAAGTCAGTTTGAAAGAAGGCGTTGAACTGTGTAACTCCAAAACCCACCGCTGAGGTCATTATGCAGCTGTTGCTTATTGACTCTTCAGTAAATGTGATATTTGTGGTGCCAAAACTGCTGAACACTATAACAAGGAGGGGGGGGGGGGCTAATGTGAAGATTGTAGAAGTGACAATTATACTTTTTAAAAAAGGAGTGTTTAGGAAAGTGGTATGGAATGCATTATGGCTTTTTTGTGACTTTGCATTTCACTTCAGTGCAGCGTGGGGATTCTCTGCAGAGACGTTTTTTTTTATTTAAGGCTCGCGAGCTGATGTTATCTGCCATAAAAACATTCTTTCTGCTTGTTTCACACATCATATAAAGCTAAAAGTATTTGCATTGAGCGGTTGTCTTCACATTTTATTTCTCCCTGCCTGCAGCACATTGCAGATGATATATAGTATGAAAACTGTTGCGTATGTTGAGGCATCCCTGGGCTGACTATGATACCACAGATTTGTTTATGTTTACCGTCGATCTGAGGATAAGGTGTCAGGAGGCCTTATGTAACGTCTGTGGCTTTGGGATCTGCATCTAATAGCTCCTGCAGGAGAAATGGAGCGTGAGGACGGTTGACAAGATGATCCTTCAGAGATCGTTCACGTCTTCTAGGAGAAAAAAAAAAAAAAAAAAGGAGAACAGCACAAACCTGAGCCAGACATTTTAATGGCCATAACCACAATGCTTGTTCTCTTTCAAGGAAGCACACACACACAGACACACATGCTGTCATTTCCCGAAGACCAAGATATATCTAAAACAGTAGGGAGTGCAAAAACTTTCCAAAGTGTCCTGCCAGAAGTTCTCCTTTTCAACCTGATGCTTCTTTTTAAATAATATCTGCCTTTATTCGTCTTTTGGCAGCTATTTTTCCCTGCTGTCAGACTCATCAGATGTAGTTTCCCCCCCCCCCCCCCAACATACCTGAATTGGTTTAAATGTATTAATAAATAAAAGGTTGTTTTTACATTTACAAAGGGAGAGATTTATTATTCCTTTTATGGAAAGGAATCATTTTTTGAAGTACGATTATTATAAAACATTTCAGGCAGTTGAAATCATCCCTGCAATAGATAACTCTAACCCTAAAAAAAAATACGGGTTTAACTAAACTGTGAACCTTGAAACTCTTCTCACGTGTGTGTTCTGTGGTTAAAAATAATACGTTTGTTCCAACTTCAGTAACTAAAAACTGCTTACCAGCTCAACAAATTGAACTACTCGGTTAAAAAAAATCTAAAGTGTTACCTTTGCAAACACACAAAGCTTTTGTATCTACTCCGAAGGGTTCAAGAGCAGCATCTAAGTGAATCTGGGTATGCTTTTTCTAGGCATTTTATGGCATTTTTGGGGGTGGCATTTTTGGTGTGTTAAAACCTCTTATTTTAACACACCAGGCTGTATTTGTAAGCTAATTAAAGTAAACCTAAAACGATTGAGTAGAAATATAAAAAAACATATAAAACACCCTACATCATGTGAACACGTAAAGTGCAGAATTGAAAATGGGTTATTTAAAAAAATCTGTGTATTAGACATCACAGTAGCGTTGTGTTCACTGCTGACTCTGAATCCAGGCTCTGCAACCTGCAGCGTCAAGCTGCAGCTTTGCTGACTCAGAGTCCATTTTTGTGCTTTACTGGAAAAGGAGCTCTACTTGCTCAGTTCTCAGGAACATCATCGGTGGTGCACTGCCTCCAGCCTCCAATCTGCAGCATAAATAATCATAAACCTCTGTGTAAACAACTGTCAGATGGAGATTGTGGTTTAAAGGTTCGTAAAATAGTGCTAGAAATAGACGACAGACGTTCACTTTGGTCTTGGCCTCTCTCTCTCTCTCTCTCAAGCAAGTGGTTAGCTTCACGTTATGGATCTGTATTGAAACTAAATAAAGATGCTTGAAGTAAGATATTGGCTGTTTTTAAACTTTTTATAGCACTTCACTCAGAAAATGTAGTGCATATAATTCTTGAATAATTTGTTTACCACTTGGTAAAAAGCTCTTTTCATTCCTGAGTAAAAGAGCCTTTCTCAACAGTTTCTATGAGTCAACTTCCGGGTCACTGACGCACTTAATAGATTTCTACGACACTCACGTCTCCCTTTTATTACCTTAAAATGAATCCGCCCAATGCATTGACCCCATTTTTGTGTTTCTTTGGTGGTTCTTGAAGAGTTCCAGCGATTTGTGTTATTATTCCTCATCAAATCAAATAACAAAACCTCTGACAAACTCCTTTTTGCGCAGAACTAAAAAAAATAAAATAATAATAATCACACACAAAGAGCTACATTTAGTTGTCGGATTGTGTTTCTAAGATGACTCAGCGATTAACATAAAATACACACGCGGTTTAATCTGAGCGATCGCCGCTGTGACAGAAATAGCTGACATTATCTGGCGGTCGCAGTAATTAGCATGTTAAAACAATGCATCGAGGCCACGGCGGCAGAAAGTAGTCATTACTGGTGTTTCTGAATGGCCTCCGTTTTAAGGCTCTTGGCGGTAGGGCTTTCTGCAGCTGGGGTTGCTCTCTGCCGCAGCTCCAGCGTTTTGTAAAGCTTAGATTAGCCTCCCGTTTACTGCTAAATGGACAGAATAATTGCTTGGCTCGCTTTCTGTCTCTCTGCAGTGTGAACGCCACCAGCGGCAAGCCAAGCACACCCTACAGTTAATAGATTTAATGCTTTTAATGGGACCGTAACGTTCTCTTAACTTATACGTTGTATTTAACGTTGCAGTTGACCTTGTAACATTATAATAATTGATCTTCAACTACAGCAATCGCTTCATGTGTTCAGCAAGAAGATTAAATATGTGAATGTTTAGTCAAGATTGGCATTGCAAGATTTATTTTTATTATTTGGATTCTTTATGAATTGCACTGGGGGGAAAAAAACGCAACGATGGAGGCTAAAAAATAAAAGTAAAATGTGTTCATTTGCAGCAGCCCATTGTTAAAAGTGAACTTTTTAACGTACGGTAATGTAGCCTGAAGACATTTTTCCTCACTCCTCGATGCATCCTGCAAGAGTCGTTAAGGTCCAAATACTGAGCAAAGACACACCTAACCTTATATTTATGTCTCCATAAGCATTATGGTGAAAAACTGATGACAATCTGTAAATGGTGGATGTATAATTAGCATCCGACCTCTAAAAACAAACAAACAACAACAACAAAAAAAAAAAACGTCATGCTGTCAATCTAAGGAACTTAAATACGTGTTTCTGTCGCCCCCAAGTGGTAGCAAGATCAATTCTTACATGTGAAATCATTTCAATGAATTAAAGTTTTTCTCTTTGTTCTCAGGGGTTTCCGGGGGACTTTGGGGAGAGAGGGCCACCTGGACCAGATGGAGAGCCAGTATGTTCCCCAATTCATCTATGACACACATAAAACCACAGACAGTCCTCATTTTATACACACACACACACACAAGCTGCGAGAGATTAACTCCCAGCAGCAGACATAGACATACAGTTCTCTGCTTTTCTTAGCAGCTGGTTAAATTAATGTGGCTTCTTACCCATTTGTCTTTTCTGCTTTGTTTTGAAGTTACTCTGCACAAGATTTACTAATGCATTCAGTTTCATCTCGTGCTTTTAGTCGGTTGTGAATAATTCAAATTGGCCCTAATTTGCAAAAAAAAAAAAAAAAACACTGTTAAGTGGTGAGCAGTTTGCAGAGAAGGCTTTTCCATGCACTGCTGTAAGCTGTCTACCACCGCGCGTGCAGCCCTTTTACAACCCGACATCCAAGAACACTGAGTGACGTAACAAAATGTCAGCATGAGTAATCGCGCCTAATTCAGTAATTCGAGTTTGGCGAAACACACGAGGAGTAACGTGGTTCTGCTCATGTGGAAGACATCAACATTTTTAATTGTATTAAACTTTTCGGGGCTTATTTTCACTTTCATTTTTACGAATGTGCCACTTCTGCCCGAGGGGGAAAAATAGGAACCGGTCAGCTAGTTGCAGTTTGACCCCCTGTTACTAAATAATGAACATGAGGCGCATTCAGGTTCAAGAAAACAAAAAACACTTACCTCACTTTCCTAATGGTTTAGTCTTGTAGATCAGGCACATCTTATGCTTCATTCTCTCATTAGATTTGTAGCTTTTATTTTTCCTGAAAGTACATTTTATCCTCTAACTAGGAATGGGACAGTTATTATTATAAAGTTATGCCTAGTTGTTTGTTTTTTTTCATGTACACTTTGAAAACATGTGCATATGCACCCACCCACAAACACACAAATCCATTCAATAAATATATATTTGTTAATAATAAGCAACATTTAATAAGCAACATTTCTCAATAAACAGTATCGTTGCGCAGCAAAGACAAGGAGTCAAACTGGAAATCAGTGAATGCACTCTAATGACTCCGGCCTATTAACATATCTATTTCCCTTGCTTAGATTCTAACAACAACACAAAAAAAAGAATAACAAGGGGCAAAAACATGACATATTTCTGCATAAGTCTCCATCTTTCTTGTTCTTTTTTTACTACTCAACCCTGATGAAGGAGGAGTCATTCAGTAACAGGACAGGACGACTGAACTGGCAGCTAATGTTTGAATGGTTTATTTGTGAGTTGTTGACTTATTATTGAATAAAATAAAACAAGTAATGTTACATAACCGAAGTTTTAAAGAAGAAATTAAGCTACCGTGATCATTAAGATGGGCATTCTGTAACCTATGAAGGTCTCTTTCTTCCCTTTTGAGATGAAACTGACCTGCATATTTGGAAAAGCCAGACCGAGGCGATGGGGCTCACCGACCCCAGACACCTTTACCTCAAACACACACACACACACACACACACACACACACACACCTTTACATGCACACAGCCCCCTCTCATAAGCGCCAGTGAACACTCAGCCACTTCTCTGCCCATTTTTTTTTTAGTTTTTGTTTTTGCTTCTTTAAAGAGCCAATAACCCAAAAAAAAAAAAAAACTTCTGCTTCTCCTGCTGCCTTCATCTTCCTCTTCCTCTTTGACTAGGGTGAAATGGGAGCCCCAGGTCCGAACGGAGTGCCCGGACTAATTGTGAGTAGGCACCATTGACCTTCTGTGCATTGTGTTCTTGTCGGGTTATCAATGTTATCTTCACAGAAGCGGTCGTGGTAAGTACCACACTGTGCCGGAGGTGGCTGTAATGAAACGTAACGCGACTTGACTGGAAGAACATCCCCTTTATCTCATTGTCACTTTACACTGCCAGGTCCTTTTGTGGTAAACTGCCCACCATGTGAAGGTTATTGGTCTCTGTGAACATATTTGAAATGAGGACCAAGACCGGACTGTAAATATGGAAGACTTGTGCGACAGATCTCCGCAGTTTGTTGAATCAAAAGAAATCTCCCAGCGCATCTTATTCTCTACAGCAATCCCCCCCCCCCTCCCATTAGCTATTTCTGGACAGTAGCCGCCCGCTGCCCACCCATCACCTTGCCCCGCATGCCTCCCCGGCCCCGACAGCCACATAATTACGCCTGATAATAATGTCTCACTGGATTCTATTGTTGTGTCCCGTCCTCAGCTGTCACTGCCACTCCTCCTGGTTTATTCTGGGCCACCAGCGGTTGTAGGAGGCCTGTAATCGGGGGATTGGTTGATTATAGCTCCAACTCCAGCCTCATGTCCTCTACACCCATCTCGACTCGACGGCATGCTGTAGCAGCAGCGACGAGCCCCCGCTTAGATGATTTAAGGACACCAACACCCCGCGCTGCTGAGTTGTTGCTGACGGCTTTAAATGAAGCCTGGCCACTAGTAGAAGGCGAGCAGAAGACGTCTAGACGGCTGTTTTTGTTTACGCCGCTCCAAACACAGCAGACGGAGGAGTATGCTCTCCTCGTCTGTCATTTAGCGACATCAGTAGTGTCGTTTCTGGGCCATGTCCTCAAAAGTCACTTTTCCTCTTTCTGTTTTGATTGGGTCTTGGCCGGACAGGTTATAATTAAACCCAGGAGCCTTTTGTTCAGGAACGTACGGCGCCTTGCAAAAAAATAAATAAAAAATAAACAGTTTTTATACCTCTTAATCTTTTCCAATTTTTTTTCACTCTCCAGCCACAAACTTCACTGAAATCTCAGTCGGATTGCGAATTGAATGGACCATTGTGATGTGGTGCTAAGTGGAAAGGACATGATCCACGGTTTTCAAGCTTCTTTTTTTTTCAATAAATTAAAATATTGCGCTATGCATTTGTATTCGGCCACCCATACTCGGATGCCCCCTAGATAAAATCCATTGCAACAAATGACCTTCAAAGGTCAGCTAACTAGTACGTAGAGCTCACCTCTGTGAAGACCTCAGAGGTTCGTCAGAGAACATTACCGAGCAGAAGCAACCGGAGGGACAAAAGCTAAAGGCAGAAATCTCCAGTGCTTTGGCCGTCATATGGAACGCTATTTAACTTCTCCAAAAATGGAAAAGGTTTGGCGTAAATCCAAACCCATCAAGACACGGCTGTCCACCTTAAGCGACAGACCGGGCAAGAAAAGCTTTGGTCAGAGAAGCAGCCTAGAGACCCAGAGGAACTTAGGAGGAAATACAGAGATCCACAGCTCAGGTTAGAGAATCTGTCAACAGGACTGCTGTTAAGCGTGCACACTGAGGAGACAGACGGCCAAGAAGAGAAACTTTTTTTTCAATGAGAGGCAATTGGTTGTTGTCCACCTAGAAACTTACGTCAAGCCATGTTGGGGACATGGCAAACATGCGGAAGAAGGTTGTTTCATCAGAAAAGACCAAAAAGCCTGAAAAACGCTGCGCGTTGCAGAAAATAAATGCCACGCATCTCCCTCCACACACCAGCGCCCCCTATTAAATACGGTATCATGCTGGGATAGGGAAACCTGAGTCCACGAGAAGAAAGGGTGGAGCTACAGATATCCGCGACACTTTAAAAAGCCTTAAAGCACAACGACAGAAAACAGTCAGCCGGAGCTGTTGAAATCAAAGATTGTTCATTTCAAACGGCCCCAGTAAAAGTCAGCCATAAATCGAAGCGAGAATCTGCAGCAAGACTTTAAAGATGCGTTTCAAAGATCCACTCCTTCCACCCTGACTGAGCTGAGAGCATTTTGAAAATGGGCAAAAAAATCTCAATCTCTAGACGTGCAAAGCTGGTAGAGACATACACCTAAAGACTTGCAGCTGTAGCTGGACTGAGTTAACACACCGAAAAGTATCATGTGTGCTGGTCTGGGGCTTAAAATCAGTGGAACAATGAAACGTTCTGACTAAAAATGTGAAGAAGTTTGAGAAATAGATTTGGAAAAACGCGACTCAATAACATCATTCCTCTGCATTAGACATTCCCAAACATCCAGAAAGAAGCTTTTCTTCATCTAAGATCTCAATGCCAATGGATCTGATTTGTTTTAAGGGACTCTTCTGTGCCGTATTCCTAAATAATCTACTCTGTCACATAAGGAGATGCAACCCTGCTCAAGAGGCCAATATTGAACACGCTGAGCCAAACCCCCTCTTTATTTCAGGCTTGTGATGAATCACAATCTTGGCTTGTTGGTGTTCAAATATTATGATGCATTCTTCTCCGCCGCGTGATAAGTGTAGGGACGATCTGGAAGCAATGAATTTATCCATGTAGTTCATAAACAAAATTAGATGCCGTTCACATGTGCGAGAGTGTTAAAAGAACGTTTGAGCTCAACTGCATTTCATGCATGTGTTCTCACTAAACTGAACCCCTATGTATGTCTGCTGGCCTCCTTTTTCCCCGGCTTTAGGGTGACATGGGACCTGTGGGAGAAATGGGCCCTGCCGGACCCGTTGGACTCAAGGTAATGTCTGAAACGCACAGATGGAAGATCCAATTCTTGCTTGCTTGTAGTAGCCTTACATGGGTTATAAAACAAAAGATTGGTTGGAGTTATTCCTGATCACACTAAATTGTTTGACGTAAAGCATCAGTCTGGTGCCGGGGTGGTCATTCCTGGTCCTTTTGGGGACACACCTGGATAAAACAGCTGACTTATCTCCTCAGCCGGCCACCGGTTCTGCTGGAGTAAGCTAATGACCGGTCCATGTGACTGAGGTGTGTTCAGGCAGGGAAACGTCTTAACACAGGCGGCCCTCCAGGACCCGGACTGCCCACCCCTGATCTATGTTCCTGCGATCGAGCTGCGGGTCGTAACTCTAACCTGCATGTTGGTCTTTGTTCCAGGGGGTACCCGGAAATCCTGGAGAACCAGGACTGAAAGGTGATAAGGTGATCTGAATATTCCTGTTATTGGCCTGTGTTTTTTTATGCGGCATGTGATGATTGTGTATTCTTTGTGTTCAGATGAACCCATTTCAGCCATTGTTTAGATATCGAGCACACTTTCACTGGGATTTCATTTCTTGACTAGAATGTGACTAAAACCGATTTTTTTTTCTTCCCCCACGGCATTGCTACAGCAAAGTTCTTGAACGTTTTCTGAAATATTAGCCCCTCGCGTTATTTTTCTGACCTACATTTGTGAGAAATCTTACCCTTTTCCGGGAATCGCAATATAAAGGATCACATTTGGGAACAGAATAAGAAAAACCGTCCCTTATGATATACAGCACAAACAAGCTATGGTTTGATCAAGTAAGAAGAAACTAAGAAGAATCCTAATTTCATTTTGTTTTTAAAAATTTAAATCACTATTTGTTCAACTGAGCTTTCCAGTCAGGTGAGCTTTACTTCCTGAAACATAATAGTTCTCTTCAGCTTTAAAATATTGAGTCTTTGGAACTTTTTAAGAACGTGAACATTATTACAACATGAGAGGCAAATAAAGCTCTAGAGCAGGGGTGTCAAACCCATTTCTATATCGGGCCACTTTGGCATCATGAAGTCATTAAAAGGGCCGTTTGCACGTGTATAGACGATACTTCTAAAATGCACAGTAACATAAAAGTAGCACCCTTATGCCCAGTTTATACAGTTTATCTACAAAAAAGGTTGATATTGGGATCAGTTGCACTTTAAACTCATCATTCTGCATCGTTTTTTTCTCTTTTTGGACATTTCGGGGTTTTTTTAATGTGTTGTGGGAAAACTTACATCTAGTGGCAGGATGCTGTAACTACACAGTTAAAAAAAAACATTTGCTACTGGAGGCATAATTTTAGCCCCTTTATACACATTAAAAGTATATATGCCTCTACTTTATAACATGATATGCCTTTTTTTGGCTCTGGGAGGGCCGGATAAATTGCCTCGACGGGCCAGATTCGGCCCATGGGCCTTGAGTTTGACACATGTGCTCTAGAGTATTGTATTAGGAGCACATTGAGCTTCAGGTATTTGGATTTGAATGAGATCAAATGATGGAACTGAACTGGAGTGAGCTGGGTTGATTTGAACTGAATTTGGACTTTAATTGGCTTAAAAAGAGTATGCATCTGTTAAAATCACACTTGAAGTAACGGTATGGCTAAGCCTGGTTGAATATCGTTACATAAGGAAAAATAGGGAAGTGTAGACATTTTATGTTTACTGAATATGAAAGGATATGAATCGTAAAGTTACTTTAAGTTTTTGAACTAAACTGAGTTAAATGAATATATCAGTGTTTGCAGAATCTATAACATAATGATGCTCAACGAGGGTTTTCTAGCATTTTAAGTTGTTTTCTGACTGACATCCAGAAAAAAAATCAGTAGTTTAACCAACTAACAAAGAGGAGAAAAACCTCATAGATCAAGATCCGGAAATGTGTCGTCCACCACCAATAGAAACATATCATTTCGGCTGTCTCTATTCAGAGTAGAGCTAAAATGAGCATACCTCTGCAATTTTCAATTTGTTGAAACCTGACTCACTCTCTGAAACACGTGGTGCGGGGGGGGGGCTGGAGCGACTGCTGTCTCTGCCTTTCAGGAGACAGATCGACACCACATGAAAACCTTGAAAACTGTGTTCATTGTTCATTGACAGTGGCAATTTATGACGCACTAATTTGTATTGTGTGTTGAGAAAGAAAAAAAAAAAGGAGGCAAGTGTGATTGATACAGCAGAGTTTTACAGTCCCTCCCTAATGTTTCATCTTCCATTTCTCTCTCTTTTTGTCCAAAATCCATCCATCCATCATCCCCCGTGCATCTGCATCCTTCCTTACAATATCAGGGAGACGTTGGGATTCCTGGAGAGCAGGGGGAGATTGGGTACAAAGGAGATAAGGTTGGTAACTTCTGTTACACATTTCACACTAAAAAAAGCTCTTATTGTTTCTCATACAGTTCCCCCTGGTGACTAAACCTCATTAGCCCCTTCTCTGCACATGCACTGCCTCCAATCATGCATGTCCCTCGTTGCACAACCTTTGTTGCACTGCTGCCTCCACAGAAGGACTTAGCCAGATGTCTGCTGTCCACCTTATGGAAAGTCTTATGTCAGTCTTTCACATTCGTCTCTGTGTGTGTGTCTACGTGAAAGTCTGGTCTAACGGAGCACAAAGAGGCCTCCAGAGATGAGGAGTAGGGAGCAAAATCATGCATGACTAACGTCGATTTCCTTACAAAAGAAATCAGGTGTTTTGTTTTGTCTTTTGGGATGCCTATTTAAGTCTTTGTCTCAGATGTAATATGTATTGTTTTCGACCCGGTTAGGGTATCCAAGGAGCTCCAGGTTTGCCGGGCCTTCGTGGGAAACCAGGACCACAGGTTAGATTTGACGCGGCTACACTTACAAAGATCATATATTGAAATATTTACATTGCACATTTCATCAAGACGGGTTAGGTTAAAAGCTTAACTTGTACTGTGATTTATTGCCGTCTAAAACAAGTTGTCTCAAACTTGAATGTAATCAAAGCATTTTAAAATTCTACTTCACTTCTTTAAATTGATGTTCAGGAACTTTGAATTAGTTATCCGTGACTTGCCTGGGGTATACATATGATTTGATACCTCCACGAAGCCCTTTTTTTTCTCTCAGACACCCTTGAAAATGGCAAAGACTGGAGAACATGCTATTACAGCACAGCAAATATGTGTTGTGCCAAATAAGTCAGGAAATGGCTAAATGCAAATGATTATTCACCTAAAAGTGAACCCTTTGATAGATTGGTGACCTGTCCAGGTTGTACCCTGCCTCTTCACCAATGACCACAATAGATGGGCTCCAGAATCCTGCACCAACCCTGTACAAATTAAGCAAGCAGAGCAAGTGGATGGACTTAAAGATGACCACATCTGTGGTCAGAACAACAATTTAAAAGCTTAAAACAACTGGAAAATTGGGCAACAAATACACGGCAAGTTAAATTTGCTGTTAACGCACTGCAGCTAAGATCTTTTAAATGTACCAGAAATGCTTCTTTTGAATGGAGCAAATGGTAACATGTTGAAATGCCCCAATCAGACTCGAGTCTGACTGGGGAGGGAGCTGAAGATTAGGGCAATGGCAACTTCTACTACCTGTAGCGGACCGTGAAAGATAAATTGTGAATATATCAGTAAAGACATGCAAAAAGCTGGCCTTCAGCATGGTATTTTTCACATAATGTAAACTAGAGCTGATATTTAAAAAGAAATGTTTCATTATTTTTTGATTGATGGCTCTCTCATCTTCCATCAGAAGCACATTTCTTAGTTCAATGAAAATAATTACAAATCTAACTCTGCCGGAGGCAGGAATCCTATTTGGGCTTTAATGTATGCTTGTCAGGTAAAAAAAAAAAAACACTGGTTGTAGCACTTTTTTTCTGTCCTACCATTTCAAACCTACATGAACCATAAATAGACTTTACCTGGAAGTGTCATTTGATCAAATGAGACTGTAGGTGAGTTTAGTGTAAAAAGTCTTCCTATGCCCCTGGCTTGGTTAGAGTATTATTTCAAATAAAAATCTGATCAATAACCACACCTACTTTCTTTGCGTTAGCACTTCAAATCTGCACATAAGCACAGCATTAAAGCAAATGTATTTCATTACATTCTGTCACTGTTCTGATAGGGGAAAGTAGGAGACAAAGGTCCTGATGGTGCACCAGGACCACCAGGCCCTGAGGTTAGTGTTTGACCCTTAAAGGCTCTGTTGAGGATATTTATCTGTGATTCAGAAACAAACAGAGGTCAGTTCTCTTATCACTTTTAACAGGGTTTCCCTGGTGACATGGGACCACCAGGAGAGAATGGCCTCGAAGGACCAAAGGTGAGTTAAACCATCCTCTCAGTCTCTACACATTAAGCTATATCAACAACCCTGACCTAAAGTGCAAAACAGTACATCACATTTCCACCCTGTCCTTGCTGAGGCACAGCAGTGATTTCTACTGAACAGTGAAGCCAGTACAATTTAGCTTTGTAGTAATTAGGATACCTTGGCTGAAGACATTCATGTTAAAAGAATGCCAGCTTCAGCGTTTATCTCCCTTTTACCCATCCAGGGAAAACTAGGAGACAGAGGCTTACCGGGGCCCCGAGGGATCCCAGGCCTGGAGGTAAGACTGACAGACAACATCAAGGGAAGACATGGACGTTTCATGGGACCGCCTTTGACTTTAGGCGAGCGGCAGATTGATATTCCCAAAACACAAGCTGGGCTGAGATCTGTTTCCTCTGTTTCCAGGGAGACGAGGGTCCAATCGGGCCACCGGGACCATCGGGACTTGAGGTAAGATGATAAATAAATAGATAAACATGTGTGTTTGTGTGGTTTTTGATGTTGTTGGTTTTCTCTTTTTTGTGTGTGTGTGTGTGGGGGGGGGGGGGGGGGGTTGGATTGTAAAAAAGCATTTCCTAAAATCTAGCTATTCATTTCACAGTAGTGCATAAACATAACCATAATAATTTGTTTGTCATCATTTAGGGTGGTTTGACCTCTAATCTAATTCTTGTGTGTGTGTGTGTGTGTGTGTGTGTGCGCGCGCGTGTGTGTGTGTGTGTGTGTGTGTGTGTGTGTGTGTGTGTGTGTGTGTGTGTGTGTGTGTGTGTGTGTGTGTGTGTGTGTGTGTCATTGTAAAGAGGCTCCTGCAATTCTCTCATTGCAACTTCACTATGTGTAGTCCTTCACTTTGGCCGCCAGGGGGCGATACCTGTCATCGCCATGTTCATAGATGAGTCCAATTTATTGCTACTAAACAAAAAAACTGGAAAGTGGAAATGGCCCATTGCAGAAGTACATTTTTCCTTTACTTTCCTATCAGATGTTTTATTAACTGAGAGAGAAAAAAACATCTCTGCTATGTATGTATTCAATTTAGTGATCTGACTTAATAATTCTCCCAGTTACAAGATGTGAATCTGCCTTTCTACCTCTGCAGTTTCTATCATTCTGAACTCCCTCCTCACTCGACCTCCTTCCGCCCACCTGCTTGTCTCATAATCTGACTCGCTTTCTTGTCCTCTATCCGGGGGGGAAGTTGTGTTTGGCTCCTGTGGGAGCTGTGATTTATTTCTGGCCATATGCCCAAAGCAGAACCTGGACCTTCCCCGCTCTAACAGGAATGATCCTTGGTCCTTACTTTCCTTTTTTTCTGTTTTCCAACGCTTGCACTTTTTCATATGATGCTCCTTGGGTTTCACTCTTGGCTTTGCACCTTTTTTTCATTATTTCTTTTTATCGGTTTAGCCATAAAATTGCCAACATGATCATAAATCAAGTAATAGGAAGTCACAGATCCTGGAGAGCAACTGTTCGTCTTTAAATTGCAACCTAAATTGACTTTTATCACCTCTTTGAGTGATATAAAGTGCAAGCTTGAGCTATGTTACTAAAGCTGCCAACCAATTGAGCTAAAATTTTTGGAAATACTGAGTCACTCAGTCTCACGGAGTTTGGCTGAGACATTTCTGACCCGGAGGTATTGCTGGCTCAGAAAAAAAACAAAAAAAGTAAAACAGCTTACAGTCACTGAGCTTTTCACAGGCCTGCCTCAATGTCCTGTTAGCATTACCTGCCTGTTTCAACCACATGCGCCTCGGAGATTTTCCACAGATCTCCCCTTGAACTGTCCATCCTGTAAACAGATCTTTTCCATTCGCTGAGAGTTTGTGATGAATGTCAGCAGTGAATGTATAACTCATTGTTCGTTACTCTCGTTGTTTTTTCAGGGTAGAATGGGGAGAAAAGGATTTCCTGGGAAGATTGGCTCGGAGGGAATCAAGGTGAATAAACTCAAACTCATTTGCCATCAGTTTCCTTTTTTTTTTTTTTTTTTTTTTTTTTTTACAAAAATTCAGGATTGATGCCCTTTTCCTAATTAATCATAAATAAATGATTTCGTAATAATAGTGGATTTGCCGTTTGCAGGGGGAAGCCGGTGTCCCGGGAAAAGTCGGGCCCATGGGAGAAAGAGTAAGAATCCCTGACATTGCCTCTTCTTGTGTTGAACGATGGTACTTTTCCCCCCGAGCTACTCATCCATTAAACTCTTTCCAGTCATCCGTCCAACGCCGATTCTTTTGCGTTTCAGGGCTTGGTGGGTTTCATCGGACCTGTGGGAGAGACCGGGCTGGCAGGAGAGAAGGTAAGACAAACAGAAGAAAATGCAAACATGTTAATTTAGTCCTAAATGCATTCCTTCGCTTGAAAGTAAATTTGATCCTTGTGCGTTTTAGGGGGATCGAGGGGAGATGGGCCTTCCTGGACCACCCGGAGTAAAAGGTTCAACGGTAGGAAAAATATTTTTAGAACTTATGAGAGCTACTGAACAACTGAGAATGCAAATGATTGATTTCAGGTACAAAGTGGTTCATTGATAAAATTAAAATGACAGCTCTTGTCTCTATACGAATACCTTTTATAATAGCACCTGTAATCTAACCTTTCACAGGGTCAACAGTAAGAATGTGGGTAAGAAAGGAGCGTCGCACTGCTGTGCCGATTTCGGACTCCAACATCATCGTGCGACGGAAAACGCACATTGTCGATGCGAGTCATATCTGGGCCTACAGCCTTCCAAAAATGAACTACAAAGTGCGCGCTCTCTTCTCTTCGTTGATATCCATGAGGGTTCTGTGTTTATACGTCATATCACGCAAAGGATTGTGGGATACCTTAGGGCTTCTCAGCACCATTAAGGGACATTGCGAGGTTTTTTAGGCATACAGCGAGCAAACAGGCTACTTTTCCTACCTCCTTCCTTACTGACTGCACTATTCAGACAGCGCTTATCATGGCGACCGCTGACGCTTTGACTAAAGAGTCCTTACTCTATAAGGTATTCGGATGGAGCCCTTGTCTCTGCTTGGCCTTGATTTGAGACTTTCAAACGACTCCCTACAGTGCCACCTACTGGGAAACTAGTGTAAGGTCGCTAAAGAACCCACATGGCCAGCAGTCGGACTGATATGTGGGGCTCCTCAGGTTGTTTATCTGTCAATTAAAGTTAACATTATGCATCGCTGGCTCTGTTTTGCCATGATTTAAATGAAATCTTAATTAAAGTTGCAAACACCCAAATTAGTTCTCCCTTCATGCCTAAAGATGCTGGAAAGCACTCAGAGATTAACGTCTGGTGAGGTTATCATGATCCATGCATGAAAGGGTTTCTTTACTTACTTCCTTACTATATTAAAGGTATATACTGAGATGGAGTTCGGTCAATAAGGAGAGTGAAGGCACATCACTGTTCAGGTTATTTGGCTCCTTACTGTTACATCTCGCATTCCCCATATGGCCAAAGAAGTGTAGTTGGAAAGGTGTAAATCTGGCTCAAACAAAGGAGGGGATTATTCCAATGGACCCCTTACAATGATTTACCTCCCTATTGGGATCTTATTATTACGGGAAGTACTAAATCCTCCTGAATCCCAATGGGTCCTCCAAAAAAATGAACAGTTCTGCAGAAACATTGGCTTTAGTCTCTTGTTATCCAGGACCTGATCTTTTTTTTTTTTTATGGCTGTTGGAGCAACCAACGCTTCTTTCCTCCGAGATTATTTATTAGTTCTCAGGGCTTTTCTCTAACTTGGATCTTTGTGATGTGAAAACTTCAAAAATCTTTTTTTTTCCCCATAAACTACCTTGCAAAAGTGTTCACTCCCTCGGACGATTTGAAAATGTTCACGTTACAACCATAAACCTCAATGCATTTTGGGAAAATTGTGCTTGCATTCATTTAGTGTCCAGCCAGTCGGTGCGTCGTAAACCTCATTTTATGCCACTCCTCTGTGCAGAACAGCTCAAACTCAGTACCCTTGGATCGAAAGCATTTGGGAAGAACTATTTTCAAGTATTGCCACCGATTCTCGGTTAAGTTTGAGTCTGAACTTTGGAAATGGGCCATTTTCAGACACAAATATCCTTTAATCTGAACCACTCCATCATAGCTCTGACTTCATGATGTCTGTTGTACTGCTGTGAGGTGAATCTGTGCTCAAGAGGCAGAGGTCCAAGTCTTTTACACGTTCTAACAGATTATCTTCCAGGATTTCTCCTTCTTTTGCTACATCCAAGTTAGATCAGCTAATTCTGGAAACTCGCAACCCCGCAGCATGCCGCTGCCATCACCGTGTCCCACAATGGGGACAGGGTAATCAGGGTTATGTGCTGTTAGTTTTCCACCATATATAGCCTTTTGCATGTTGGCCAAAAAAGAATAATAGCACCCTTCTGGGTTGATTTTTTTCTTTTTTTAAAGTTTTTTTTTTATTCTACACACTTCCGCTATGTTTTAACTTCTATAGCTAGTCATTTTATCCAGATAGATTTATGGCATAGTTGTGAAGTTTTCTTTGACAAAGCTCCAAGTTGGTCAGAAAACAAACGTCCTGCATATATAGCGAATTGCTTCTTTGTTGTTTCGCATCTTTTCTCTTTTTATGGACCATTCGGTGTAAATGACTGTTTGGAGAGGAGAACGATTTAGTCATCACTGCGCTTGGCTGACAGCCAGCTGGGTTTTCCCTGAGGACATTACCGCTCATACACATTCTCGCTTTCAAGGAAGATCTCTGTTGGCTCGCGCCCTCAGCTCCAAAACAGAAACAGACCCTTTGGAAAAGAAGGCATCACTGAAAGTGAGAGAAGCTGCTAACAGAAAGCTCTTACTGTAAGCATCGATGTTTTATTTCTGTGGACTCCTGACGTCAGAGGTGCCTACTACGCTGTAAGGCCAGCAGTCTGAATGGATTTTATTGTTCTCAGATGTTCTGGGGAGTCTGACCAAAACATTCCCCATTATTCTGTTAGGCTTTTACAAATAGCCTGGCCAGTAAATCGAGCCCAATAAAAGAAAAAAAGAAAAAAGAGAGAGAAAGGGAGCCAGAAGTATGTTTTTTTTATATAAAATCAGCTCCTCAAGTTGTCCTCTGGCCTCTCCTTTGTGAATTTCTTCAATTCCTTAATCTCTTTTCTAGTGCTGAGAGTCTTCTTTGCAGAAAGACAGTCGAAATACATCCTTTTAGCAAACACTGCACAGTCTAGTGGATTTAGACTGTACTAAAATCAACACTTCTATAATTATTCCCTAATTGCAGAATTTGTTCTGGAAAAACTTATTTCCAGTGGCTATAAACTGTGTATGTAATGTTAATAAACCATAAAACCTTCTTAATATTATTATTTTTTTTCTTTTTTGTAATTTAAAGTTGCATTTAATGTTGTGTGTGTGTTTGTGTAAACACAATAGGGTCACCCAGGCACACCAGGTGAGACTGGACCTCCTGGACCACCAGGAAGACCAGTAAGTCATCACTCCCCCACCCCCCCACCGCTTTTTTTTTTGTTTCATTTTTCAGTCAAAAATCACTCAATGCTCTTTTTATTACAAAACGTGAGCTTAGACACTGTGGACGATTGAATTCTGTAGGGAAAGTATACTCCCAGTGTGCTGCAGAGGTTTCCTGAGCCTTATGAACTGTGACAGCCCCCCCGCTGAATGTGCATTATCCTCATGCCAGTCAAAAACCCAACACCTATAACCAATTACAAGCTGCTACCGGCCCCCCCTCGTCCCCCTTGGTGTGTCTTTTCCGCGGCCTTGCTTGGTTTAGAGCAGGCCCTGCAGCGGTTCAAAGTGGGGGCCACTGAGCCACCAAAACAAACATAAACACGGAGCTTTGGGGGCAGCAGGACAGGATTCCTGAGCGGGCTCTTTAATTGGTGTGAGTGACAGATCTAGCAACAAACCCTATACTGTGTTCCTGAGGTCAGGCTGCCTGCCTCCCTGGGGTCAATAGCCAGGGGGCCCTCTGGTCTGTCAGTGTAAACCTTTGTTTTATCTTTCCATCCTTTTTTTTTCTCCACCCCCTCTCATTCTCCTTGTATTCAGTTTTTGTTTTTTTTATTTCCTTTGTTCATTAGGGCCCTGCTGGAGCAAGTGGGCCAGCCGGTACCAGAGGACCTAAAGGCTTGCGGGTAAGTTAGAGGGTTCACGGCAACATTAATTGTCCCGGTCCCCAGTCTGGAGAACACATCATCAGTCATTTTGGCCGAAGCAAGTGTGCGTGGATGCTCTGATGTTTGTTTCTAAGAACAATATACTGCAGCGGTTTCTGTGCCGCTAGAAAACATCCAGAACCCAGTTGAAGGCACGTTTTATCACATTGTAGCCTCAGACTTCAAGGCGTTTTAATGGCGTTTATTGGATGGATAAAAAAAAAAAAAAAAGTCGCAAAGTCTCTGGAAAAGGATACACTTTAACAACTAAAACTCCAAATGTGTCACGCTATCATTTTTCTGCTCCCCTAAATCAATGCTTTGTAAAAGTAGACAGACAGATAGACACTGTAAGAATTACATTTCTCCTAAATCTGAAATAAATAAAACAGAACCATTGCATTCACTTTATATCGCCTTTAATATGATAGAATAACTTTGCCTTTTATGTTTTTTTACCAACATTAGGGACTTTCTTGTAAAACAAATAACAAAAAAAAATATCTCGCTTTCCAAACAAATACCAAAGATATCTTTAAGCTTTGGGGACAGTGGCTTTAGATTAGCGACGTGTGTTCTCTATTCTTCTCTGTTTCAGCCTAAACATCTTATTTTATGCTTTCATGATCTAAAAATCTTAGTTCTAAGTTTTGACAACCTTTATGCTCGTTAAACAGGTTAAACTGGTGAGGAGGGGAAAATAGCCCTAAACTTTCTTTCTTTCTTTCTTTCTTTTTTTTTTTTATCAGCAACTTTCATGGGACACTGGCCTTGCTGTGGTTGGCCTGGGCACACTCCCACTTCAGTCTGTTTTGTTTTTTGGTCATAACATCAGCAGGTACCCCTCCCTCAGTTACCTACATTGCCCTTAAAAACACAAAAAGCGCTTCATCAGAGCGAGAAATATAACAACTTAGTTAGTAACAATCTTCTGTTATCAACTGTTTTCTTGCTGAAAACAAACTCAACAGCAACTTAGAAGTGAAGGTGGAAGCTAAAATGATTTAGAGACTGAATAAAGTAAAAAAAATTATAATAATAACAATGTACGCCATGTGTATTTCTTATTTTAAGCTGGATTTAGGGAATGAATATGTCAGAAAAACCACCCACATGCCTCTACTCAGATATAAAATGGGAATGCTGAATAATGTAAAAGTGTGGAGTCTGCAGGACGGCACCAGAACATAAAATGCTGGTTCCGTTTTCTCTCTCTGGAGTCGGACTATGCAATACCTTCGCAGGAGGGGGCTGGAACCTGCTCACATTTTCTTCATGGTTACAACCACGGGCTTTTCTAATGTTGTTTCAGGTTTCTGTGTAAGAACACAAAGCTGTGCATAAATGTGAAGCAAAACAAATAAATAAATCAAGCCTGCAAAAAAAAAAAAAAAAATGCATGACGAAGGTTCAGCTGAAGGTTCAGTCCAGCAGGACAGCAACATGCAGCCAGTGCAACAATGAAATGATTGAGATAAAAGCCTTTTCATGCATCAGGTGAAATGAAGACCTAAATTCTATCAAGAACCAGCGGTTCTGTATCCAAGCTGACTGAAATTCTAGTGTTTTGGCTCAGCAGAACGGGCATAAGTGTTTGTCTCTAGCCGTGCGAAGCTGGTAGAGGCTTTTAGCAAATAACCTGTAGATTTCACTGCAGCAAAAGTTACAGTTGACTCAGGAAGGCTGACAAATACATGTCACATTGCCGCTTTTTATAAAAAAAAAATAAGATCAAATCAATAATACTTATATTACGTCTGCTTTACAATTATACATCCCTTAGTCTTCTGCATAAAATCCCGCTAAAGTACATCGACATTCATGTTAGGAGATGTGCACGAGTGTGCATATTGTTAAGAACTATTTTAAACTCTATTAAATCAGGCTTTTGGATGTCAGACATGAAGAATCGTGAGTATTATAAATCCTGCACTGGATCTAATATCTGTCTCTCAAAATATCTGGAACTAATGATTGCTCAGGACATGTAATGAACAGATCCTCAGTTAATTCGTACCATACAGCAGCGCATATTCCTACCACTCAGCAGTTCTGTGGTTGTTTCTGAGATGCTTTAAATTGAACTTATTGGATTTGTTCTGCCGGTAGTTATTTTTCGGCCCTTTTTGTGAGTCAGAAAGGCGTCTCGAACCTACAGTACTCTAACGTAACTGGACGTAGTTCTTGTCTTTGCTTCTTTTTTTCCGTATTATTTGGCAGGAAGCAGTGGAGGGAAATATTTTCCCTACTCACCGGCTAATCAGCCAATGTAAACTGAACCAGCGGGTAGCAGGTACCCCAGACAGGAATGTTAATGAGCAGTGCCCATCCAGCTCTATGTATAATAGGCTTATAGCACTTCAGCTATTGTTATTCCCTCTGGGCCAAGCTCCCACTGTGCGTGGTCATCAATCAGTCGCATAGCAAGGCCTCCTTCAGGGTGATGCCCTGAGAAAATCAGTGGAGGGGGAAAATAGCTCATATACAACAAATAAAAAGGAGGAGATTGATTAAGACCGTTAACATGTTTTACTGTTAATTGGCGAGCATCACTAGAGTCTCCGCGGAGCAGCATCTTTCAGAGTACAGCTGTGAAATTTGACTGGATGCAGGTGCAAAGCAGATGGAGCGCATTGGTCCGACGTCTGACTCCCGTTTGTTTTTATTGGTCACTGGACTAGAGGGAGCTGAAGCAGTTTAGAGGAATTATATCTGAAATCTGCGTTTGTGTAATCTAAACAGCTAAACGGTGCTGATCTGGTGTTTATTTAGTCCCTGAATGAATCTAGCTTTAGATGAACGCGCGTGTAAGGTCAGCGACTTTCCCTGGGCCGTGGATCTGTTTGCAAATATACTCTCTGCATACAGCCACGACAAAAAAAAAAAAAGACGCTCTTGCTTTTATACTTTTCCAAAGAAGTGCAGTTGACAGACATCGTTACTCTCGCACCAGTGGCTCTAAAACTCGGGGACGTGCGGCGTTTGTTTGTCTGGCAGCGTTACAGTGACCTCTGTTGGTGAAGTGACACATTCCTTGTTTTCTCAGGGAGCAAGGGGGCCTGATGGTCCGACAGGAGAGACGGGGTCAGAGGGCAAGAAGGTAAGGCTGCTGCCATTTACTCGATCAAATTTCATTGACGTATCGAATACCTGATATCGTTCATATTCCATTTCATAGACATTATATAAAACTCTGAAAGGAAACAGGAAGCAAACTGCACATGTGTTCCCGTTTATTTAAGGAACTGTAAAAAATACAGTCAACCTACCACTGAATACCTGATTCTTTTTCTTCACTAAAGGGACCTGATGGTCCTCCAGGAAAAATAGGCTTCCCAGGATCACAGGTAAAGCTCCAGAACGTCGTTTCCACTTTTGCTTTCCTTTGTTGCATGTAGTTTTTTGGCACCTCTGTATTGAGCTCCTGCATCATGCCAGCAGTGTCAGGGCTAAAGGAAAAAGGATAACGATTTTATTATATTATATATATAAGATTATGACCAGATTTAAATCTGTGACCAGAGATCATTACTCTTTTTATTTTATTTCATGCTCATGAAGAGAATTTAAGAACACTTAAGAGTGCCTTTCAATAGTACTAATAACCTTGAAATCTTCTTCATTTTGTCAGATTACAGCGACAGACATCTGTGTTTGTTGATTTTTTTTTATTAATATTAACAAACGCAACATCATGCATAATTGTGAGGTGGAATCAAAAGTATATGGTTTACATATTTTCTCTTCAAATATAAATCCAACAAGTGTGTCGTGCACCCGTTTTACTCGTGTACCTTTAAATAAAATCCAGACCTCTGTGAAATTTATTCTTAGTCTACCAAGCTGTTCTGTAAAGGCCTCAGAGGTTTGTTAGAGAACGTTAGTGAGTAAACAGCATCATGAGGACCAAGGAGCAAAGTGGACAGGTTAGGGAGAAAGTTGTGGGGGAGGGTTTACATTCAATTCATCAACCAAAATTGGGAAAAAAGTAAGTTGCATCTGCGAACATACCAAGTCATGACAGTCCCGCTAAATTGATTGATGGAAAAAAAGAGGAGTTTGCAATAAAGAAGCTAAAAAAGCCAGTAGTAACCCTGAACACTCAAAAGTTAACTGTGCAGAAATATGGCCTTTAGTGACAAGAGGCAAGAGGAAAACCCCTTTTTGAAAGAAAGGCCCGACGAGCCCAGTTAAAGTTTTGCCACCCAGCAAACATGTAGAAAAAGTTGATCTTAGTTTAGATCTTAATTGAACTCTCAAACGTTGTGTGTGGTGGAAAACTAACTCTACACATCACCCTGTAAAGATCTTCCTCACAGAAACATAGCATGGCGGCATCATGATGGGGTGGGTCAAGATCAGAGTTGCCTTTATTCACTTGATTTCCATTGTTGAAATACAACCTTGCTGAGATACAGACTTACTGCTGTAATTGCGATTAATTACATTTTTAATCAGGGAGGTCTGAATAGTAAAAAAAAAATAATAATAATAAAAACATGAATCCTTTTCCTCTCACCTCACAGTTACGTAGCATTTTGCTTTCCTCTTTTGGATAACTGAAACACATTGACCAAAAAAATGGTAAAATGTTTAATGGGCATCAATACGTTCTGCAAAGCACTGCTTCTCTGTAAATCTAACAGCAGGAGTCAAGAAAATAACTTAAAGGACTCAAGAAGATATAGACAAGACACTGAATTGGATAAGTGATTTGCAAAGGTAGAAAATAAGACATAAAATTACATCACAATTTTATCACTTATTTTGTTTTGGTTTTAAGTTGAAGTAAACATGCCATGTATGTTATCTAGTCTCATATCAGTGGCTCTTCTGTCTTCTGTGCTTACTCTTGAATACGTTTAGTAACATAGAGTAAATCCTTTTTAAGAACAAGCTTGATTTTAACCAGCTCTAGTTTCCCACAAATGACTTTTGTTAATTCTGTCTTGCCATCCCAGGGAAAGATCGGAGAGACGGGAGAAGCTGGACCTAAAGGTTTCCCTGTAAGTGCTGTGGTTTTTATTCGAGGAATTAACAGACATAGATGACTAAAAACAAACCAGCTGTTCAATAAATGAAACATTTAAACACAATGTGGATTTTGTAATTGTTTTATGGCTCGATGCATGTTAAATTGTAATAAACGATGGATGCAAGACTGAAGTGGTTTGGACGTATGCAGAAGAGGATGGGTGGATGTGTAAGGATAGATGGATGTAGTGAAGGAGGATTTGTAGAGGGTTGCTGTAGCTGAGAAGGGCCCCATGAATTTGATGAGATGGAGGGAGATAGTCTGCTATGAAAACAAAAAGAAGAAGAAACTTACCAAAAAGAGATTGATATAAAAAAAAATCCTGTTTAAAAAGTAAACAAGGACTACAAGAACGTTGTATGAACAACCCATGCCACTTGACTTGGTGTTGTGTTAATAGTAGGTGATGTCTTCCAAAACTCACAGCTTGTTTTGTTTTCAGGGCATCCAAGGGCCTTCTGGACCTCCGGGGGACAAGGGAATTGCTGGCGACCCGGTAAATACTTTTGTTTTTCTTTTTACCTCCTGAATGACATAATGGATATTCATCTCCTTACATTTTTTTGTTTCTGCTTTGTCTGCTTAGGCCAACTCTTTGCGGTATTATCAGTGTCAATGTGTGTTCATCAAACCTTTATTGAATTCACCCTGGGCAAGAAATACCTCAATCCTCTATCAGTGTGAAGTAAATCAGAACTGATGAAGCCCATAAATGTGTAATAAAACATTTTAATACTCATGTGTTTCAATTTAACCTCCCCAGCGGAGCTGTCACAAAGTTGTGTGATTCTTCCTTTTTTTTGATGTAGATGCAGCGTAAACTGCAGGTAACATAGGAGGTTGAGCTTTAAAAACGAAACATTTGTCGATGTTCAAAAGTTCTTTGAAAATAAAGGTTATATTTATGGTAAGCAATGACCGCAGCCATTGTTGCCGTCAAGGGGCAGAATGCTAGAAAGAATGCTAACTTTAAAGATTCCCTCTCAGGTGGACATTGTTCTGTTTATCGGGTTTGCATTTGAGCTTTAAACAGATAAGTTTCCTTCTTATAGGAAATGAGGCCCTAAAACAATTATTTTAAAAATAGCAAAGGAGTATTAGTTTTGTATAAAAAAAAAAAAAGTTTTTATTTACATTTGTTAAAAATGTCATGTCAAAAAATCTTGAAAAAAGCAAAGCAAACTTTATTTCCAATTCTTTTTATAATTGCTGACCAGCCCTGATATTTTGAAGGGCAAAAATATCTGAGGTGAGGAGCTATTCCTTCCTTCCTTCCTTCCTTCCTTCTTACCTACATTTTTGTTCGTCGCAGGGTTCCTTGGCAAAACTGGCCACAGGAGGAAGCATACAAGCTACTTTTCCTACATCCTTCCTTACTGACTGCACTATTCAGACAGCACTTATCATGGCGACTGCTGACACACTTTCTCTTTAAGGGTATTCAGATTGAGCCTTACTTCCTCCCCACCTATCAACATTTTTGTTAACTTTCTCCAATTTCCTTCCTTCCTTCCTTCCTTCCTTCCCACCTACATTTTTGTTCCTTAACTTTCTCCAATTTCCTTCTTTCCTTTTATCCTTCCTTCCTCTGTTCACTCATTTGTTATTCACTCTTCTGTTTTGCCCCTTTTTCTATCATCTTTCTCTGATTTATTGCGGACTAGCTCTTCCATTCCACATCTATTCTTCAGAGTCGATTGCTCCTTGTCTGCTTGTCTGATTTCAATGTCAGACAAAACATTGCTGACGTATATTGCTGACATCTCCTGTTTCCCGTGATATTTCACTCTCAAATATGAATGAATGACAGTGTTGGCAGATTGAGTCAGTTTTTGATTTTTTTTTTTTTAAGGCAGCTGTGTAGTGTTCATTTCTCCTGTAGTCATCGATGGAAAACCGGCATTCAGATACATGAACAACTCACATTGACATAGTGTTGTTTGGTGGGTCAATGACATGACATTAGGATCAAATAACTTGTTCATAATGCCGACTAGTTCCTCAAACAGGCTTAATCCCTACATTTTCTGGTTGTTTCTCTTTTGTTTATGTTTATGTACATTTAGAACTGGATCTGATTTATTACATGTAATTACCATTCAAGCTACTATGCTGTCTTCTGCAGGGACCACCAGGACCACCTGGGACTGTGGGACTGTTAGGAGAAATTGGTCCGAAGGTAAGAAAACAATACAACTCCTTGCAAAACTGTTCATACCTCTTAAAGTTTTTCCTATTTTTTTTTTTTCAAATTATATCCACAATGTGTTGCATTGAGAGCTAATGTAGCAGAACAACACATATTGTATAACTGTGCACATAGTTTCCAGATGCTTTTCTAAAAAAAAAACATCTGAAGAGCATGGTATTCATTTCTGTTCTGTTCCTCTGCCTCAGTAGATTGTAGAACCATGTTATGCCTCAGTTAAACATTTAAAAATGGAAATTTTTACCCCTCTCCACTTTGCAAAACAGCAGTTGGTTTGTGGGACAAAAACAGAAATGTTGGTTTCCTCTGACCAGAGTATCTTCATTCACCATTAACTGTGAGCCCTACGTGGTTTGAGACAATCTGCACATGGGATCTTGTGTAGCTTTCTTTCAACACTTGCTTCCTTAGACCCACTTTTCCATTAAGGCGAGATCTGTTGAGGGCACGATTAATGGCTATCTTGTCAACAGTTTCTCCCATCTGATCTGTGGATCTTTGGGGAGAGTTAACATGGGTATCTAGTATGTTTTTTTCTGATCTATATCCTGCCTCCCCTTCCTGTCAGTTCCAGTGTCTTGCTAAGCTTGCAGGTGTTCCATACGTTTAACCTTCTCAGATGATGGATTGAACAGTTGATGGGCCGGACGAGGCTTTGCATATTGTTTAAACATTAACAGGAACTCTGCTTTAAACTTGTCTGAGAGTTGTCTCTGAGCTTTTAGCTGCATTTATTTAGGGTTTGTCGGAGGAAGGGAAGCTGAATATAACACAATTATCAGATTTTTGTCTAGAAAAAAATCAGGAAAATATATGTTTTTGTTGTTGTTGTTGTCTCCACAATTGTGCAATCTGTTGTGTTGGTCTATGACATATAATCCTGATAAAACACAATAACACTTGTGCTTGTAGAGATGACAAAATCTGAAAATGTTTAAGGCATATCATTCCAAAAAAGGTAAAAAACAAAACAACTGGACTTTTTTTCCAAAGTTTGAAGACGTTTCGCTTCCCATCCAGAAAGCTTTCTCAACTCAAAATGTCTGGAGTAGTGTGGAGTTGCATGTTTTATAGTACTGCCCAACAAAGGCCTTGTAATGGCTTAGATTTAGAGGCATATAAATGCTTTTTCTAGGTGTTGTGCAGGTACACACATTTACTTGTGATTGCATTCAACTCTGCATATTCCTCATGTCCTGGTGTTCCTCCGCGTTGACAAAAACTCAGTTGTGAAGAAGAAATGCCACACAATGTTTAAAACATGAGTCTTAGCTTCTTCCAATGGACCAATAGCACTCTTATAGCAGCAATCTGCTCTGGTAAACTTGTCAACTTCCATCGACGTGCCTCCTTTTTCTCTTATACCATCATGATGGTAAACAACGGGGGCACTGGCACGTTGTTTTCTTGCAATGGAACTAGTTTGTCGTTTTTAAAATAGATTTAAATTTTTCTGTGGACTATTTTCCTTAGGGCCCTGACGGAAAAGAGGGTGAACCGGGACTTCCGGGCGAACCTGGGGAGAAGGTGAGCAAACAAAGCCGTTGCCGATTTGCCCGAATGCCTCGTTTAGGTTCTTTTTATTAACAATGCCATTCTGTGCCTTTGTGTGACAGGGGGCTGTTGGACCACCGGGAAACATCGGAGAGCAAGGACTGATAGGGCAGAGGGTGAGTTTGTCTGAACGGAGCTCTGGAACATCTTGGCTTACTAATAATGTGGAAAATGTGTTCACTTTGTTGTGTGTTCAATGTGTTTGTGTTTTTGTGTGCAGGGAGAGTCAGGCCTAGAGGGAGAGGCTGGTCCAGCGGGTCCTGATGGAGTAAAGGTGGGCAGCTTTACACACCACAGTTATCGCTGCATATTTCTGTTATTGAGA
Source organism: Fundulus heteroclitus (assembly GCF_011125445.2). Lineage (NCBI taxonomy): Eukaryota > Metazoa > Chordata > Actinopteri > Cyprinodontiformes > Fundulidae > Fundulus > Fundulus heteroclitus. Next base: position 21,752,462 of record NC_046368.1, read on the forward strand.
TAGTAAATTTAAAAAAAACGGTATTCAAAGAGCTACTTGTATTTATGCGACCAGGGAGAAAAAGGTGACATGGGTCAGGAGGGTGACAATGGCGAAAAAGGTGAAACTGGACTAAAGGGAAAGGAAGGTCCACCTGGTAGTCCTGGACTCACAGGCGTCAGGGTGAGTCGCTCGTCTTTCTGCTTGAAATCCATGCACACGTCATGCATGTTTTTACAAACTTACAATCACAGATTTTACCATAAAACATCCATTTGTGTTTTGTGAATACATTTTTTTTATATTGTTTTGGTTTAAGGGTTCGGAAGGAAAGCCTGGTGTAATTGGTGAACGAGGCAAACCAGGGCTAAAGGTACTTAACAGCAAATTATCAATCCCTCGGCAAGCACAGATGTTCACAAAAGACGGACACAGAACATCTGCTTCATAAGCTTGCTGGTAATTCTCCTACTTTATGCATGTCCAGGGTGCTAAGGGTCACCTGGGTCACCTTGGAGAAACTGGAAAGGTTGGGGAGACTGGTCCGCCGGGGTTTGTTGGGCCCAAGGGTTCCAGAGGGACTCTAGGACATGTGGTAAAGTAGAACATTAATTAAAGCAGCCATTATTTAAACTGAGATAACTTGAGATAATATGTAACGGATGGGGGGGAATTAACAGCACATGTGTTGCCCTTAGGGAGCTCCGGGCCGAATGGGGCAACAAGGCGAAACTGGTCTTCCAGGTTATGAGGTAAGATAAATTGTTGGCATTTGCAGCACAACAAAAATATATATTCATAGCACTGGAACCTTTTTACAGTTTGACACATTACAACAATAAGCCATAATGTATTCTAGTAGCATTTTATGTGACAGACCAACAAAAACTTGCAAATGCAGACCCGTCACCAATGGGGCCTCCCATTCAGGTATCTGCCAAAGACAGACTACAGCACCCTTTGCCACGGTAGTATGCCCAAAATGGAAATTTGAAATTGGTTTAACAAAAACGCAAGAAAGAATGGAAGGACAGACTATTAAAGAGGGTTCATTCATCTGGGAAACGCAGCCTGCATTTCCTAGATGAATGATCAAAATGTACCTTTTGGTAAAAATCAAGACAATAACATGGTAGTGCCAGCATCATGCTGTAGGAAGGCTTTGCTTTAGAAGCTGGTCAGGGTTGATAAAAGGATGGATGGATGGATAAATACTAAGGAAGAACCCTGGTTATAGACTTCAAGACGCACATAGCCTCAAAATAATGGTTTGGATCAAAACATATGGGTGTTTTAGTTCAGTCCGTTAAAATTCTGCTGATGCATTTACAGTGAAGGTGGTTCCACGAAGGATTAATTCAGTGGGTGGCTGAAGACCAATGTACCTTTCTTTGCCTGGAGATCTTGGCTCATTTTGTAAGGGACTGTCGCATTTCATTGCTTTTTGTCGTCCCTTTGTCACAGGGCCATCTGGGACCACAGGGCCCCTTAGGGTCTCCAGGACCAAAAGGTGAAAAGGTACACCTCATTCACTTTATGTACAACGTGGATCTCTTTCTTTTTTCTGAGTGATACGCATTGAATTCCTCTGCCTGATCTCAGCATTAACCGGACATAACCCAGTGTGGATGTCCAGGGCTCTGAGGCGTACCAGTTAGTGGGATTTTATAATCTTAAAATTCTCTCTGTTCAGGGTGAGCAGGGCGATGATGGAAAGCAAGAAGGTCCTCCTGGTCCTCAAGGTCTCATGGTAAGTCCTATTTGACTTCTGCGTCTCTCTTTCTGTTGGGTTAGTCCTCTGCAAAATTAAAGAAAATGAGAAAATCTGCAGTTTATTTCTATATTCTGTGTTATCAGGGACCTCCAGGTGACAGAGGAGAGAGGGGTGAATCAGGAGATCCAGGGTACAAAGTAAGCACGATAGATAATTTCTAAACACTTTATTCGGGTGTTCTGACGAAGAGTCTTAACGTTCTGTTGTTGTGTTTAAGGGTCAAATCGGTTTAGATGGTGAACGAGGCAGACCTGGAGCTCCTGGGCAGCCGGTGAGTGGCCAAACATTTGATTTTCATGCAAAGACTAAATATAAATAAAACTTCTTTGTGTGATTTCATTTACGAATAACAAATGTCCATTTCAGGGCCACCCTGGACCACGTGGACAAAAAGGACCTAAAGGGGCCAAAGGAGATCAAGTAAGGATGTAAAATAAAAATGTTAGAGATGTTAGATATCTGTAAGCATCTTTACATAATTAAAGGATTTTATTTTAAAGTAGTTACATTAGTTTTTTGCTTGTTTATTTTTTGCTAATACTTCTAGTTGGTGGATGTGAGTCTTATTTATGCGATTTTACAAAGCGCAGCGTGGAAAGAAAAGTTGTTCTGTGTGTATTTTGGGGTGGTGGTGGACCTCAGAAAAAGTTGTTAGGCTTCTCGTTAGCTCCCCAGATCACACAATATCATTTAGGAAACAGTACTGAGATAATCTGTTCCATGGGGATGAGCTGAAAGTTTTTAGATCTGTATCAGGGCTGAGATAGAAAAAGTAATAAAAAGAGAAAAAAAACAACTTTGAGAAATTCAACAAAGACATGCACACTTATAATGAACCTATTAAGTTAATTAAGTTTACTTCTCTGTACTAGTTTTGAAAAGCATGACACTTTGGCACTGTTAACGTACCCCACTATCGATTTATTAAAAATACAAGCTGACCTTGTTTAGAACAAAGCTCTAATTTACCGGAATATCGCCAACGTTTAACTATCAGTGCGACATTGCAATAAAGTCAACCGATCTTTGATTTCTACAAAAGTGGAAACCAGATGGAATTTAGCAAAATATTGGAAAGAGGAGGTAAAATGGTCATTCATTCATTCATATTAAATCTGTGTTTCAGAAAAACAATTTATATTTATTTCCGTATTTCCGCTTTCAAATGTTCTTGTTTTCCCCTTTCAGGGCCAAAAAGGCAAGAAAGGACAGTCTGGACAAAAAGGAGCCAGAGGAACTGAGGTAAGCCGTTGACTTCCTGTGAGTTGGGGTGTCCAATTATTCTGCGGCTCATGACTTCGGTTCAGAATGACACAAATTTGGCCTGGCGACACAGGCGGTTGATGCAGAAAACAAAAGTTATCTTCCTAAAATAAAATAAATGCCAGAAACAAAAAAAAAATCTACTTTTAACACTGACAGTATTTGATTTTATTTCATTTTGTAGTAAGTAGGACCACAGACTTTTACTGTTAAGTTCACAATGGTGGAGCTATTGATAAAGACTTGGCAGAATACAGCAAGCGATGGTGACTCGGATCCGTTGTTGTTGCTGAGGCTAGACAAAACAAATTTTCCAGAGAGGGAGAATATTTTTAAAAATCATTCCAAAAATGGTTGAATATTGCAAACATTTCATTTATTAAGGTAAATGTGCCAGATCCTTTTATGGCTTTGGATCTACAATAGTTTACCGATCCTTATTCTACTAAGAAGGACCCCATTTCAATGTAATATAGTGTGTTAAGTTTATTGCGTTGGTGAAATATTTTACCAACGCAATTCATTTTTGTGTTTTAATTAGAAAAATACATATTCTGCTTTTTTTGTGACCCTAATGCAATTCAAATTTGACCATTTTTGGGCAAAAGTGTTGGAAATGGACGGCTACATCCACCTTTTGGTACATACAGTACACCGTGATTATAAAATCTTTGACCAGATGGGAAACATCCTTCTTTTATTTTCACACAAGCAACATATACAATATCTTGCAGAAGCATTGTTACCTCTTGAACTCTTTGTCATTTTTTTGTATTTTATTTTGATTGTATATGATACTCAGAAGTCAAATAGTGCATGTTTGTGGAAGCAAAGTTATAAATTTTAAAACATATTTTACAAATGAAAAAATCAGAGAAGGATGACGTGCATTTGTCTTCACACGCCTCATTTAGTCTGATACCCTTAAATAAAAAACATTATGACCAGTTGGCTTCAAACTATGTCACTATTGGACCTCATTAGTAAACAGAGTCTACCTGTCAGAAGATTAGTCTCTGTGTAATTACCACCAAACTGACTGGAGATCATAACCCAGAGGAGCAACATGACAAAAAAAAGACAGATGTTTAAACACTTTTTAATAAGTAAAGCTGATTCTGATTGAAGGAACCATGCTCAGTCGGGTTGTAACCCCTTCATTCTCCACAGGGTGGGGGTGGTCCTCCTGGTCCCAGAGGTGTGGTGGGTCCAGAGGGGCGTGAGGGTGTCCCCGGACAGGATGGACTCCCAGGAAAAGATGGAAGTAAAGGCATGCCGGTGAGATTTCTCTACAAGCCTTTTCATAAAGCTATATGTTCGCACACCTCTTGACAGTCTGCGCTGGTTTCATTTACTTATCGATGACTAGTACTGAAACATTTAGTACAAGCAGTTTGCTGAATTTAGGAAGTTGAAGGATTTAAATATTCTGGGAGCAAAGGGACTGTTTGTTCAGCAGAAAAGTCTTGGTGCAACCTTAAAAATCTCTACGAAGTTTAACTACTTTCTGAGAATTTGAGGTTTTATGGTTTTGTTCTTGTCACACTCTCCCTTTATAATGCATTGCCGTCTAGAAAACATACTTAACATTTCGTTCTGGTTTGATGTGATTACCACACCGTTTGATATTTAAATTGCCGCGGCTTTAAATATCTTTAACTCCTCTGTTTGTGAATAGGGAGACCACGGTGATGATGGGGCGGTCGGGCTTCCTGGTAAACCTGGTGGACGAGGTAAAACTGGAGTTCCAGGACTCCCAGGAGATCAGGGAGGCATAGGACCAAAGGTACGACAAAAAGGAAACAATGAATGGAAACGATTACAGCTGTCTGTCTGATTGTCCTCGTATTGGCATATGTTGATGATGTAACTACATATTTGTCTACTCAGGGTGAGCAAGGTCTTCGAGGTCAGACTGGACCATCAGGAAAAAGAGGTTTCAAAGGTGGAATGGGACTAGCGGGACCACAGGGTGACAGAGGACCTAAAGGACAGCCTGTACGTGTTCACCAGATCTTTACAGTTTAAACACAAAACAAATTTCACCACAGTAACATGCGGTGACAGTAAAAAGATTCTTGATTCTTGAGCATTAAGACAGCTGGCAGATTTAGATTATCTCGATTAATGAATCGGTTGAATTTCTTTTAGAGGCCGTGTGTTTCTTAATCTGGGTGACTTTTTTTGTTAGGGTGATACAGGAGAGCAAGGTTTTCCAGGGATTCTTGGAGTTTTTGGACCACAGGTGAGCTCTCTACTGCTTTTTCACAAGACACAACAAAACGAAATGCAAATTGTATTATCAAAATGGGTGGAGAACTCAGGGCTGTTTAAACACGGCCTTTGTGCAACATTAAATTATATATATATATATATATATATATATATATATATATATATATATATATATATATATATATAAATGTCATACATCCATCCGTTTATTTGTGCATCTGCCCTACCTACCATTCAACCATCCATCCATTTGTCCACATGTCCATCATTCATCCATGTTAGCTTTTAGTTTCTATTTTCCCATGTTCTATATTTTGTTTCTACATCTACATTTTGTTGTTTTATTTTCCTATATTTTAATCATGTAAAGCACTTTGCATTGTCTCTGTACTGAACTGTGCTATACAAATAAATTTGCCTTGCCTTGCCTTGCCTTGCCTTGCCTTGCCTTGCCTTGCCTTGCCTTGCCTTGCCTTGCCTTGCCTTACAGTATGTTGTTTGAGGTTAACATGAGGCTAAATAGATTAGAAATTTGTGCCAGGGTAGTTATAGAATTTTACATATGAAAAATTTTCAGTTTCTGTATTGATGCTACATCATTTTATCACACATTTTAAATACAGAAAGACACCAGCGTTTGCTTATACATGACTTTTTATAGAGACAGCTTTCTCAGTTATACCCTACAGGTTAAGATTATTACATGAGGTGACTTTACATATACCAGAATTTTTATTCTCATAGCAATATTTCAGATTTTAACGAAACCATAAAGATTTATCAGTAGTACAAGACATTTTGCTGCATAAAAACTTAAGCGCTGTCAGTTTAAAGAGACGTGTTTCCATTTTCAGGGGCCTCCAGGAGACTTTGGGCCAAAGGGCATACGGGGACCTAAGGGGCCGCAGGGTTCAATGGTACATGTCTTAATAATCTGGAGAGTTTTCTAATACTTTACAGTCTATTTAATTTAATCTCCTTGCGTTTCTTTTGTTCAGGGCCACAGAGGAGTGGCCGGCCCTGTTGGAATTATTGGTCCCAGTGGAAGTGCAGTATGTATTATACCTCAGATTTGTTTTACATGTTCGCTTCTCTCATGTGGCCGACAATACCGATTAATCTGTGAATGTCTTCTAACAGGGTCCTAGGGGACAAAAAGGCAATCGTGGAGAGGATGTAAGTCTTTTAAAACTTGTTTCCTGTCTATTTTAAATAGTTCGTTACATTATGTGATGTATGAAAATGAAACTGTGGCTGAATATATGTCTTTATTGTGTCAAAACAGGGATTTCAAGGTCCTAGGGTATGTTTTTATGTCATTTTTTTCTGTTGACTGTTAAGAAAATGTGGCTTTTAGAATTAACACTTTCCAGAAATCATATACTTTAGACAGCATGGACTGGATATTCTTTTTTTTTTTTCTTTATTAGGGATCCCCTGGACCTCGTGGACGCCCCGGACCTCCAGTAGGTTTCCACTTCTACAAATATTACTAGATTAATTTCTTCCACTCAAAACTCATCATCTAAGTAACTTTTCCCCTCTCTTTAGGGCCCCCCATCAGTCCCTTCTTCATTTGTAAGTCATGAAAATGTTTACTGATTTGTTTAGACGCAGAACTTACAAAGTGATAAAACATGATTTCCAAAAGGTGACACTGAAACTGATGAAATGGATAAATGTAAGATTTCCACTTTGCAGAGAGAAGATGGCCATTTGTTTGTTGATTCGCCCACTCCTGGGAAAACTGAGGTTAGTAAAGTTTCATATTCCTCTGTCACATTGTGCACAAATTACATTTCAGTGGCAAATTTCCAATCCAGTTCCTCTAGAACATTGACCTGTTGATTCTGAATTAAGCAAATTGACATTTTTCTTTAAGCTCTACAACATAGGTAGAGGAAAAAAACATTTTTTGCAGTCTTGGCGCTGTAGCTGATTTTTAACTATTGTACCTTGTTTGACTTTTAATACATCCATCCATCCATTTTCTGACCCGCTTAATACCTCATGGTGTCGCGGGGACTTTTAATACAACAATACTTTATTGATCAAATCGCTAAATCTACTGTACATTACAATAAAATACATGTACATTCAATGCATTAAGTGCATAATGAACGTGCCAAAATGACACATTAAGAACAATGAACAACTTCAACATAACTGTTATTATTTGATCTTTAGATGTACTTTAGATGTAAAAGAGTCACTGTACAACAGCATTCCGTAATTTGAAACTGTGACAAAATTATTATGAACTTGGCAACTTAAGTTATCTTTAGCATCTTATAATGGTTAGCATGGCTAGCATTAGAAAAAGAGTTTCTTTGCAAGTTCAAGAAAACAGAACCTTGATTTGAGGTCCGGCATGCTCCGTGAAAAAGCTCAAACGGGTAAAACAGAACAACTTTGCTTTGCTCCAATCAGCCTTCCTGTTATTTGCCAAAAGGCTTTCTCTCTCTTGCTCATTTCAGAGCCTTGGCATCATGCATTTACAGAATTAAGAAAAGACGTGTTTTCTGTGTTAGCGACAGACCAGACACCAGTCAGGGCCCATTCCCATTATCCTGATCACCAGATTCCAATCACCAGCTGATTTCTTAGTGCATCCCAAACTGAAACCTCCTCTTACTCTTTTAGTCGTTCCACCAGAATAAACCAGCGATGGACCTGCCGATGCTCGACCAGGGCGCAGAGATCTTCAAGACCCTCCACTACCTCAGTAATTTGATCCAGAGCCTGAAGAACCCATTGGGCACGAGGGACAACCCTGCCCGCATCTGCAGGGACCTCCACAGTTGTGAACAGAAGTTAAACGACGGTGAGCGGGGGATACTTGTTTTGCTAAACAGACTGATAGAATAACTTCTTAGATAATCATGAAACCAAATTTGGTTTTTTTTTTTGTTTTTTTCCTCAGGCACTTATTGGATTGACCCCAATCTCGGTTGCTCGTCTGATACAATAGAAGTCTCCTGCAACTTTACTGGTGGTGGACAAACTTGCCTTAAACCAATAACAGTATCCAAGGTATACGAGATGAAATTGCGTGTTTAATGATATTTAAGCACATTAGCGCCATTGCATTGATCCCCTTATCTTCTTCAGCCAACAATCGAGGTCGGCCGAGTTCAAATGAACTTTCTTCACCTCCTGAGCTCAGAGGCGATTCAGCACATCACCATCCACTGTCTAAACGTCTCAGTTTGGAGGTCAGCCGAGAATCAGCCTCCTGACCGCCGGTCTGTGAGATTCAAGGCCTGGACAGGGGAGGTGTTTGATGTTGGGGGGGAGCTCGAGCCAGATGTTTTGGAGGACTCCTGCTGGGTAGGATTAAGATGTTGAAATCTTGTGTGAAGTGCTTTCGACCTCACGCTTTCAACTCTGCTGACTTAAGTGTAATTTTTTTTTTTTTTTGGTCGTTTTCAGATGAAAGATGGGCGTTGGCACCAGACCCATTTTGTCTTCCATTCCATGGATCCCACCCTGCTCCCTGTGATTGACATCTTCAACCTTCCAGAAACAAGCTCTGCTTCTCATTACCACCTGGAGATAGGTCCGGTGTGCTTTCTTTAAGGGCCACATGTAAGGTCTTCTGAGAACAAAGGGATGGACAACCTCCCCTTGCAAATCACCTTCATGCAGACACGGAGACCAGAACGGTCAAGTAATCGTGGCCGAACGCCGTCCCAGTGAGAAAAACTCACTGCTTCCCCCGCCCATAACAGATATTGCTTCTCAACCAAACTCCCACTGGACTGCAAACAGAGAAAAAAAAGGGAGGAAGCAGAGAGAGCAAGGCGAGGGAATTACAGGAGCAGGGGAGTTCTTGCACTAATGGCTTCTAAGAACAGCAAAAGCGTCCTCAAGCTCTTTCAGAAGAACCCCCACGTGCTAAAAGAAAAAAAAAGACCATGCAATGTCTCCAGGACATTTTGAAGTGAAAGGAGGCCAAGTTCAACAGTAAATGTTCAAAGTAACTTATTTTCACAACTTTATTCAGTCTGTATACTTTGTGTAATATTCAGATTTTGTCATAACACCTAAGGTAATTGGTATTGTGTAAATATAGATATATATATGCTCTATTATTGATTTTATACATGTATATCTTTTGTAAATTAATAATCTGTAAGTGCAATAGATAAAAGTTAAAAAATATATATATTTGAAACATAGGAGTTTAAAACCGGATGGCTAAGTATACTGTGCAAAAAGGCACATAACCTTTTGTTTTCACCGTCTGACATCAAATTAGACTAAACGTTTCCTGTTTTAGCTGAGTTAGGATTACCAAAATGACTTGAACTTGCTACATGTCAGAATAAGAAGAGATGTTTTAGAATTGTTTTATTCACTTTACTTTGTTCAAATTCAGAAATTTACATTATAATATTCGTCTGTCTTTAAGAAATTTGGGAAAGCCTAGAGTATATGATTTTCCAAGCTTCTGGTGTAATTCACCAACATTTGAGTTAAATGGAGGCGTGGCTGTTGATGTATTTCTAGGTAACATCATAAATTCCCTGCTTCCTTGTGTGGAACAATGGTAAAATCAAACAAAATCAGCCAAGACGTCATGAAGAAAATTGTGGACTTTCACATGTCGGGTTTATCCTTCGGTGCCATTTTTAGATCCCTGAATCTGGCACGTACATCTGTTCAAACGATTATATGCACGTATAAACACCATGGAAATGTCCACCCAAACTGTTCAAGAAGGAAGCGGGTTTTGTGTTTTAGGAATAAAGGCGTTTTGGTGCTAAATGTATTCACGGCGGTGGTCAGAGGGTCTGCCCCAGGGCAACTGTGGCTACAAATATAGCTCACCACCGTCAGGGTGTGAATGGGTGAATGACTGACTGTAGTGTAAAGCGCGTTGGGGTCGTCAGACAAGTACCAGCCATTTACCATTTTACCATTTATCACCAATGACCCCTGTGCTGGCATGGACTGAAAGGCCCATCTGCCAGGAAGAGGTCATCATGTCAGAAGGCAACATAAAAAGCTTGATTATAGTTTGCAAATACACTGAGGGGTAAAGACCTTAACTTTTGGAGGAAACAATGTTTTGCTGCATGAGGGTCTCTCCCACTTTACAAAATAGATTGTATCAAGTGAATGAATTAATTAATTTATTTCGGACATGTGCTATAGCTCAGTACCAAAACACACAGTTACAGCAGCGTGGAAAGAACATTTTGTGAAAATATTCAAGCAACATTTAAAAACATTAGCCAGGAAGTCAAAGGTCGCCTGCGGTCTTCTAAATGGACAATGACAACGTTTTGGGGTGGCCATCGTAAAAGCCCTGATCTCAGTCCCAAACACAGTTTGCAGGCAGATCTGAAAATATGTGTGTAAGCACGGCAGCCAACAAATCCTCAGTTTCACCAGTTCTGTTAGGTGAAAGGGGGGGTCAAGATACCGGCAAAGATTGTGGAAGGATATCCAAAATGTTTTTATCTAAGTAATACAGTTGAAAATGCAGATTTACCAAATACAAACAAATGCATGTAAACCTTAGAATTGAAAAAAAAAAATACATACACACACACAAAAAGTAACATTTTCTGTCATCATTCTGACATTCAGCATGTGCAGCTAATTTTGGTAATCCTATCTGACCTAAAACAGGAAACATTCAGTGTGATTCAATGAAGACAACAGGGTGTTGTGTCTTTTTATACAATGTATGTAAATATCTGGATTAAGCTGAATATGGAAGGATCTTGTTTTTATGTCGTAATATGGGTGCCATTTTACTTGCCTTCGGTGCTCATATTTTCACGGTCTTTCACGGAGGGGGATTTATCCAGAGGCGGAGGTCATATTTCTATATACTCTGAGATTTGAATTTTCTACTCGCTGTAAGAAAAACAGTGGCCACAAGCCAAAGCCATCTTCATGACGTAAGTTTGACACGGATGCCACTGATGATGGGAGGAGCGTAGGTGCCAGACTGAGGAAGAAGACGACAAGTATGGAGGTCAAGTTCTCAGTAGTGTTTTAATAAACCTTCTCTAACTGTGGAGTATAGCTTTTGGCTTTTGTTTCATTCAGAAATGAAAACAGAATACATAGGCGCCAACAACGAAACATTTAGAATGGAAACGACTACAGATAGAGGTAATTCTTAGAGGAGATCTGAGCCACAGAAGAATGGAGAGCGGGTACGGGAATCAAAACAAAACCTCCACCTTTTATCCCTGTAATGCACGGTGCTAAGAACATGTCCTAAGGTGCTAATGTTAGTGCTGTTATACACCACTTTGCTGAATTATTCAAACGCTTATGGTGCATGCAGGCTTTGCTTAATAAAGTTCATATGCAATTCTGCCATTCCGTTCCACTAAAACCCCAACCCATATATCGTGACATGATTTCCAAATTATATTTAATTTCCACTCTGCAGATAAAGAAAAGCTGAATTTGAGAATGCTTAAACACAATAAACATTTTAAAGTTTTCAGGGTGTACATCCAGCATAAATCGCAGGGTTTAAAGCATTTCCAGAAGTACTTATTTTCATGTACAAAGCCCCGCTGAGCTGTATGTAATATTTTTTTTTTAGCATCTAGTAGATAGTTTTTAAGAGTGAAAAAAATTAATAATAATGTAGCTGGAAACAAGTGTGTATAATTTTGTAAACCTTGCTGTATACAGTGGATCCCCTCTTGCTAATTTAATGTTATTTAATGTTGTTATTGTGGTTGCAGACTGCACAAATTTCTGTCAGTTGAAGCAAAACTACTCTTATTGACAATGTTATATATCCGTGCTCCCAACTGGTCTTGGAGTTTATAGATTTTTGTTATGTGTAAATTTGGGGCTCCAGAGAACAAATTTATGACAATATTATTGCTTTTATTTTTCTAAATTTTCATTTGTTTTTTTTTTTTATTTCTTTTATGATAATCAACCATGTACTGTACAAGAACTGTGCTCTCCTATACCTAATATGTGAAAACAAATGGTTTCTACTTTTTGTAAATCTTTCCTTAAAATGAGCTAAGAATACCTCATCATTTTACATGAGCAAAGATTTTCTGTTGCATTTGCGATTAAAACTTGTTTGAAAAATATCAGCCAATTGCAGCAAGTCATCAAACTTGGAACAAGATCATATCTGGTGCATTCATCTTTTATCTGTCCGCTCTTTAGTATTTGTTCAGTGTCTGTTTGTTCAATAAATACGTTAAATTTGTGTATGGATTATTTTTATTTATTTTTTTACCTAAAAAAAAAAAGTCCAGATAAAGACCATGATAATCTGAAATGGGGAGAGCAGGGAATCAGAAAGTTTGAACATATTTAAAGGAAGATTAGAGATGCAGCTCTTAAAATGGATAATACTCTAGAAGTAGAATTAAGCTTTTATGCAAACTGCATGATTTTACAACAATATCTTTCCAAGAGTGTGTTTAGCTGTAATTATGTTTTTTTTTTTGTTTAGACTCGCACTGCTTTTAAAACATTGTAGTTTTTAGTAAAGAAAAGAAAAATATCAAAAGGTGGAAAATATCCTAATTTGATCGTTAGTTTGCAGTACATCCTTTCTGACGTGTGATGTTAGTTTTTCTCCTAATCTGTAATATACAAAACAATGTTGTTTCCAAGTTGTTGTTCTTTTTTCTGGTTTCAGTGAAAACTCTATTCCTAAACAGATATATTTTATTCAAAGACAGTAAAGCAAGAATACTGTGCCTTCCAAAAGTATTCATACCCCTTAAACCAACAAACACAGACTTCAGTGTATTTTATTGCCGTCTCATGTGACAAACCCCCATGAAGTAGTGCCTAATCGGGAAATTGAAGGTAAAGAATAAATGGCTTCTGCATCTTTCTACAATTAAATATCTAAAAAAAAGTCTGGTGTCCATTTGAAGTCAGCCCCCTGTATCCTGGTGCTGCTAAAATAATTAGAATAAAGAGATAGTTAATAGAGTCTACCTGTATGTAACTGAATCCCATTATAAATACATTTGTTCAGTGGAGGCCTCAGAGGTTTGTTAGAGATGATTAGGGAGCTAACAGCATCACAGACAAAGATCACACAAAACAGGTCAGGGATAATGCTGAAAACAAAACCTAAGAGTTGAACTTTAAGATAACATCCCAAGGTTTGAACATCTCACAAAGGACTGTACGGTCCATCTAAATGACACCAAACACCCTAAGCTGAGCAGCATTATGCTGTGAAGATGCTTTGCCTCAAGTTGGAGTGGATGGAAACATGCATAAAGGTAAATGCAGATACATATTCTGGTAGAAACCCTGCACAAATGTGTTACAATGGAGTGGTTTAGGTCACTGTGCTTTCAAGTTCTGGAATCGGTCTATAAAGGTCCAGACCTAAATCCAATAGAGCATCTGTGGTAAGACTTCAAAAATCAAGTTCTCAGACGATTTCCATACAATCGTTTACAGTTAATGTGGCAATTTGCATGGGTGCATTGTATAAAATCACAAGAAAACACATTGAAATGCTTGTTAAAATAAAACAGGGAAATTTTCCAGATATGAATACTTTTGAAAGGAACTGTACCATATAAAATAGCAGCCGTGTACAGGATCCTTTCCCATAAACAATTGTTTTATTTCATTTTCCACTTTCTGAGTCACCATCTTATGTCTAATTACGCATGCGTAAAAGTGACACCTGTTTCATGTGCTGCGAAGAGGGGTGGCAAAGCATCAGCAATACCATACAAAACAAGAACCTAAAAAAAGGCGCCTTTGTTTAGGCTGGAGTGGATATTTTTCCCCACATGGTGTCGCTGATGATATTTGGATCTTTTTCACTTGTCGCTGGGCCAGCTGTTTACACCGAGAAGGTTATTTGCTTGACCTATACCCACTATTCCCCTTACAAAACTGCTCTAAGAGGATCATAAAACGTCCAGATTACATATTCGCGTAAACTGTCTTCACTAAATAGTATAATTAACATTTGTGTGGAGTGAGTGTTAATTACGATGTAACACACCCAAAGTTATTTTGGAGGAATACTTCAATGTCAACACGTACATAACTTAGCACGGTGCAGTTAGCTATAAACATAAGTTAAGGGAAAACAGATACAAGCCAATGTATTAGGCTTTTATACCAATCAGCTCACAAACATGCATTTCTGTTTATTTTGTGTGTTGGGTCAAGACAAAACGGATCCATTAGCACTGCTTTTCTTTTTTAAGATATGTTTTCTGCTTTCATTTTTATCAGCGACAGTGACGTACCCATGTGGGTGGATTTCGACTGGAACAAATAATTTAAAAATGACAGCAACGATATTTTGAGTCTCACGGCCCTCCCTTGTGTGTTTGCTTTGACCAATCGCCTTTTTGCCTCCTTGCTGCCTTCCTGGCTGCTGGGTTTTTTATAATGTCAGTATTGCAGAAAACGTCGCGCATATAGGCGTAAGTAGGTATAAACATGTTGAGGACAATATATTAGTTATGTCGTCACTTGTGTTGCTGCAGCTGTACGTCACGATGTTAACCCTCCTCGAAGCCTCCAAACACGGCTTCTTTTCATCAGTTTAAAAAAAAAAGTCCAACAGCACTCAAACGCACCACGAGTTTTCAACGTGCACAATGGTGACGTTTCCCATATCATAATGGCGGTAGCCTGAACTATTTTGAAATCTTATCCGCTTTATGAAGTTTACGCCGCGTCTAGATGGCAAAGTGACATGTTTCGCGGGTAAAAACGTCAAACAAGTGGGCCGCGATGATGGACTCTGTCGTCGGGGACGACGTGACGCTCCCTGTGGATATCAACGGAAGGTAAAAACGAAAACAAGGGGAGCTAGCGGGCTGCTAGCTAGCTAGCATGTCAGACCGTTGTGTGCTGTCGCTAAAGCCGCAACCTAACGTATTATTTACTACCATGTAGTTGGCGTTCATTATAAACTATCAGCTTGCATGTTCGGGGTTATTGAATTAAAACGCCTTTTGTATACTTCTATTTGCAAATTGCATCTTTTTAGACGTTTTATTAAATATTGTTCTATTTTACGTCTTATGTGAAATTTCCACGTCTCACCATTGGAGAAGCTTTTTTAAGTTATGTTATGTTCGAGGTCCGCTTAAGGCTAGCTAAACATAGCTAGTTGGTTGGTAATTTATGTCAAGCGGTGTGGCTTCAATGTTAATATATAGGGAACAACGTTGTCCCATTACCTGCCATTGTGTCTGCAGATAACTTATTTATAATGTATTTCTAGCTAGTTGCACTGTAAGTAACGCCGGGGGTAAAAAAAAAAAAAAAAAACAGTTACATATAGCTTATAAGTGCTTGATAAAGTTGGCTGTGGATATAAACAGTGTCTGAATAAAACGAGGTGTCACATCCGTCTGATTGGATGATGCTGCGAAGTGACTGTGATGGCAGGGCGGCTTCTCAGCTGTCCTTCAGGGTGCATGAAAGCGGAAATTATGAGGCAACGTGCTCCGTTTGTGGCGGCGACGTCTCCCTCTTTGCTGCAAGAAGACGGGTCGTTATCATGCTGCGGTTATCCGCGGTTTGTGCTTTTCCCCACGCGTGCTCTCCGTGACCGGAGATCGTGATCGTGGCAGGTAAAAAGCATGCTTTATTATAGCGCTCTTGCTGAGCGGAGCGGGCTGAAATGGCTAGTTCGTAGTGTTTTCCTGTTCCTAGTTGCAGGTTTTCCTTCGTGTCGCTGGTTGTTTTTTTTTTTTTTTTAATGACAGCCCGGCTGTCTTGTGTGGACGAGCGGTCATCCAGGTGGGAAGCGTGGCTTAGTAATTTAAGAGGTTAGCGGATCCGTGTGGTGTGAGTTACTTATTGGCTAACTCTGAAACCTGATTCCCTTTGCTCGTTGGGTTTTGCTTAAAAATATGAACTTTATGGCAAATGATTGTATAGATCTTGATGTCTTTTTAAGAAAAAAAAAATTAAATCGTTCCAAAGAGATGTTTGTTTAGCTGCTTTTTCATGTTTGACATCTCCAGCTGAACAAAGTGAGAAAAAGAGGAAGTCTCTGTTGACAGAATATTGCATTGTTTCCACTGGAGAGGTTACAGCGTATGCAGCTGCAAAAAAAAAAAAAAGAAAAGAAACCCAGAGTAATCACCTGGTCCTCCTTTTTTTTTTTACGCTTTAGTTTCAGTAAAGGCTGCTATTCTTGTGTTGAATATGTTTGACATTTGTGTTGTGTATTTTCTTTCTCTTTCGGCTGCTCTTATTGTAGAGCGTTGACTCTGCGTTTACACAGGAAGAGGCTGCTTGGCATGTGAAACCTCAGTGATGCAACGATTGTCAGCACTGAGTTAACGGTGTTCAGTGTTTTTTTTTTTTTTTTGTTTGTTTGTTTTTTTGAGGAATATTGTTATTAGAACCTCTACTTTTCACACTGCATCAAATATAACTTGAAATTGACAGATTATTTGTTGTGTAATTCGTGCCGAAACTCTTGCACGAGTCCAACTTGCTGTATAATATGTTGGTTAACATTCATAGTGTTTGCTATGGGTCAAAGCAGAAAGCAGAATGCAGAAGACAGAGAAGAGATTATCATCACAAACACAGACTGAAGGAATAAAAAGGTATAAATTAGGAGATCTACAAAGCCTTGGAGATACACTCTTTGGCCCTGAACCTTCAAAAAAAAATTTCATGTTTCAGCCACAAACATTTAGTTGTTGTGATTTTATGTGATTTATTTTGGACTGTTATAGTTTAAAAATCTGAAAAGTGTGGCATGTATATGTATTCCGCCCCTTTGAGTCAATATAGTGCAGTGTTGAGCACCTACGCTGTTCCTTGTTATCCCGGAGCATGATGCTGACACCACCAGGTTTCATTGTGGGGACGTTGTGTTCGGGGGGGAATGTGTGCAGTGTTAGCTTATCTCTAAAAATAGCCCTTTTCTAGTAGGCCAAAAGGTTTAACATTGGTTTCATATGACCAGAGCACCATGTTTGCTCGGCCCCTAAATGTCCTGTGCTTACATGTAAACGGGGATTTCTCTCGGCTTTGTTTTAGCAATGGCTCTCTTTTTGCTGCTGTTAAGTACATTCCAGATTTGTGATGTACATGACGCATAGTCCCTCTCTCACACCTGAGCTGTGGATCTCGACAGCTCCTCCAGATTTACCTTGGGTGTCTTGGCTGCTTCTCTGGTTAATGTTGTCTAACCTGGCCTGTTAGTTTAGAGTTTCCATTTTCGGATGATGGATTGAACTTATGTTTTGGGAAATGTTCAGGCTTGACCTGTCTGGTGTGGACCTATTTATGCAAGGTGCTATAACCCGTGCAATAATCCTGAGCAATAATCCTGTATAAAGTGTATAATAACATATGTGCAATAACCTATTTATACATAGGAGTGTATAGAATTGTATATAGCTTTATAACTGTATCTAACTTATTCTACTTACCTACTTTGGCACCTTCTTCTGACTTTTGACTATTGAGCCGATGGGACAAGTGAATTTCTCCATTGTGAGATCAATAAAGCTCATCTTATCTTATCTTACCTGGGTTTAATGATACTGTGCCATAAGTATTCACTCACCCATTCAAGTAACTAAAGTCAGCGGTTCCAATCACCTCCGGGAAACTTCATGTGGCCTTCAGGTTAGCTCAAGAACAGTGCGCAGAGAGCTTCATGGGATGGGTTTCCGTGGCGGGGGAGCATCTATTAAAAGCCATACATCAAAAAGTGGAATGCTAAGATCGGATGCAGTGGTGTGAAGCACGCCGCCACTGGACTCTAAATTGATGTAGATGTGTTCTCTGGGGTGACAAATCACGCCTCTCCATCTGGCGATCTGATGGACAAGTCTGGGTTTGGTGGCCGCCAGGAGGATGGTACTTGTCAGACTGTGTTGTGCCAAGTGGAAAGTTTGGTGGTGAAGGGATCGCCGAATCCATGGTCCATTTGACGTTGATGAGAGAGTTTGGTGTAGGTGACCTTGACTTGTCTGTACAGAGTCCTGACCTCAACCCGACACAACCCCTTTGGGATGAGTTGGAGCAGGGACTGAGAGCCAGGCCTTCTCGTCCAGCATCAGCGTATGACCTCAGGAATGCGCTTCTGGAAGAACGGTCAAAAATGAACACAAACACGCTCCAGAACCTTTTGGACAGCCCACCCAGAAGAGTTGAAGCTGTTATAAGCTGTAAAGTGCGGACCAACGTTATCTTGAACCCTGGGATGTCACCAAGTCCGTGTGCGCATGAAGGCAGGCGAGCGAATACTTTCAGCAGTATAGTAAATAAATGCTTTTGTCTCTGAAGTTTTATATAAATGCTTTTTTGTGTTGTTGGGGCATTTATTCAAAAATAAGCTAAAGTACATGTAAAGCTAAGGGCAGGTTAGGGGAAGTTTTTCAGGGCTTTGTATAATAGACATAAAGGTCAGAGCCCAGGGTGCGGAACATGCAACTGGAACAACTTTTGTTATTCCAGTTGCATGTTCAGCATGTTCAGCACAGCAGGCCTTTTGTTGTTATATGAAGCTCATTTCCCTCGCCTTTGGAAATAATTCTTTAGCAGTCAGCCTAGGCCTGGACAATAATTCAATAAAAATATATATCGATCGATGGACGTATATCGACGATAGAAAAAAAGTTTTCCTTCCTTTTGTATTCTAGTCACGTAGATTAATTTTACATTAATTACATCCTCCCAACCAATCACAACGCAGATCCAGGAACGCTCCGTCACTAAGCTCTGCCCCCTTCAAAGAGTTCAGAGAGCACGCTTTCGTTTTTTTTTTTTAAAAACTTGCAGTTTTAGTAAAACGTTGGTTGAATAAAGGATTTGAATTTGGTGTTTGTGTGTTCATCTAAAATTAAGACGCCAAACAGCATAAAATGGTCAGGGCTGCACTTAAAATATATGTTTTGAATTTGTTGATAATTATCGATCAGTATCAATATGAATTTATGGATATGCTTATTTTTTCCTATATCGTCCAGCCCTAAGTCAGCCATAATAGTTGTTCAAGCGATAGATCCTGGCGTACACATTTGTGTGGTTTGTCCATTTCTGTTTTCTGAAGTGACATTGTGATCCATATGTGTGATGCTTTGTGCTTTGTTCTGGGTTAGAAACGTCACTGTCCCCTCCACTGAGCGACGCTTGGCTGATTTCGGGGGCCACAGTGCTCTGCTTGTCTTGCAAATGAAAGCTCCTTCGAAACCTCTGGGTTAACTGTTTTGGTCTCCCCCTGCGGGTGTGGACACAAGAGCCCGGCTGCCACTGGCACATGATGTCACTTTACACACCAGCTCTTGTTTCTGTGTCTTCGAAAGGGTCCAACACATTGTATGCAAAATCCCTAAATTAATATTCATAAACAGAGTTTGCTCTGAACAATTTAATAAACAGCTTGGTTCGGCCATTTAGTCATAGCTGTCAAAGTGGCATGAGTCCAGTTCTTTGGACCCTACAAATGGAGAAACATAGCAACACACACAGATACACAGTAAGGGGTCTATGCCAGAGTGAATGTAAATGAAGCGGAGTCATTCTTAAGCTATTTATGGAGCGTCCTTAGGGCTCACTGGAGCTAGCCAGTATGAGTAATACAAGAACAACATGCAGTTGTGTTTTTTACATACCGTAGTATTTAGTGTATACATAAAGCAGAGCTTAATCTAATAATTTTTTTTGATCAAACTTCACAAAGAGATAACATTAATACTCCATTTTATGTTTGCTTCACAACTAAATGATGCGCGATTAACACATGGATGTTTGTTCCCAGCTGCCGACTGCCAGACTCCATAAATGCAGGAGAATATTCTTCAGACAGCATGACAGGTAATGTAAAGCTTTCTTTTGTTCTCCTTCTCTTTGTTTTCTTACCTGGGTGTGCAATTCTCATGTGTATTAATTAATTCTGCTGCAAAATTGCCGTGCCCTCCCATAATTTTATCCCCCAAAGGCTTATCGAGGTACTAACAGGCTAATCGTTATCAGTCAACGCCTTTCATAATATATTATCATCCTCTTGTTCTATGCCAATATTTAACATACTACTATGTGCAAGTGAATTAAAAATATAGCTTGTTATCTGTTACTGTCAAGTTATTCTCAGTATGTAAAGACACTGAAAAATCGTGCCTTTTCTGTTATTTAAGAGAACCATCTGCCAGAGAAATAGGCGATCAGCTTTTTATATTTATGTGAAGATTTTGATGTGCTTGAGTCAACTCCACGTTAGATTTATTTTGGTTGCAAATGTTAAACCTGTATTTAAACACATTTTAAAGGATATTTTAAGGCTTATATCCAAGAGGGAAAAAAAAATATTATTCACAATGTGAGAACATTTTAACTTCGTTTTATTAGGGAAAACTAATGAGTAGGGGACAAGTCAGCATTAGGAAAAAAATATTATTTAAATTGGTCACTTCAATGTTTGGCAAAACGCTACACAAGATAACACTAATGTAACCCTAATACTAATATACTAAAATAACACTATAGTGTTAAATCCTTTATAGAAGTATGTACCTTTGATGCAGTCGCCCAATTGTTTTATGTTATAATTCCTTATCTTTAATTTGCGCCTGTGTGCTTCCATTTGCTGCTAATTTGCTGATGATGCAAACACGTTTTACTACTGAAGGATGAATGGAGGATCTTTCTATACTAGGATAAATTTAGTTTCAGAACAAACATATAAACATGTAAAACATATTACATTGTAAACAAGGATCAAGTTCATGCAAATGTATTCAGCAGCAGCCCTGTACATTTTCTGTCTTTCTTGTAATTTTGAGTGTTTTCTTTAGTGAGCAACTACAGCAGCAGGGTAGGGAAGGTTGCTGGAGGTTCCTATTTTTTTTTCTGCTCCAATTGTCAACTTCAGTCTGGCTTCCCCGTTCTGTAATGTTTGCCAGTGTTATTGTTAGCCACATTAGTCTCCAGTGTCTTGATCACTCAACAGAGAAGTAACGGATTTGTTTTGCTGCTAATATTTAACCAAATAGTGTTAGCTTAGGTCATCTGGGAGGTTTACAACTTTTATTATTGCAGATACAGGAGCTTTACTGACCTTTTAAGTTGCTCTTAAACATCAGTGTCGTAGCGTTATTTTGAAGCGTTAGCGCAGCTAGCATGTAGCATCCTTCGACGCTTAACTTTTTTGTGTCCGTCTGTCTCATATAGGAAGTACCTCCAAACAACACTTCTTTGTTTGCTTTGTCAGCTGAAGAGGGTCAAATGTATATTTTTCCTGTTCAGTCTTTCTCGTCATGTTAGCAGAGTTTAAAACTTCCACCAGCAGCTCATTGTTTTGGTCCGGTGAACGGCTGAAGGGACGGGAGGGGCTGAGTGTTTGTATCACTGCAGTGCTGCTGCTGGAAGATGTGCAACAATTTAGGAAAATGTCAATGGGTCACTTTATATTGATTTTAATGCCAATGAGGATCTTTTAAAATAATTGTATAGTATTGATTATATTAAGACGTCTAACCCTAGTAAGTTTCCAGATTGCTTGGAAGGGAGGCTGTTAGGTGTTTTTCTCTTGATTTGAATTTCCATTTTTAGCAGGTCTCTACGCAACAGATGTTTTAAAGTATCTTACAGGGTTTGTGCAAAATACTCTTTTTGCACAGAAGAGGAAAAGCATCTGCGACTGTTTAGAGGCGTGCTGTCTTCTGAGATAAGAAAGCGATAAATATTGAATAAGCCCGCGTTCTCTCGATTACGGCTGAGATTCAGCAAAGCAGCCAGGTGAACAAGAGGGCGCAACACATCATACCCACGCGCACGCTTAGAGGATACGGCCCAAATCACTTTCACATGAACGGACTAATAGAGGCAACTGCGGTAAATGGAGGAAAACTAATTTTACATGCCAGAAAAGAAAATAATTAATATTTGGTTTCAAAACTTGCAGCATTCACCTTTACTTCATTGGGTTGACTTTGGTGTAAATAATTAACCGCATCTGAGTCCTTAGTATCGGTGAGTTATCTGTTGTCTCCCCAATAACTACTTTCTGTAGCTATAATCTCTCAATCCTTAACATTGGAAAGAGATTTTCTGCTGTTTTATTGCTGAAAAATAAAAATAATCATATTCTCTTTTTGAACATGATAACCTGTCCCATTAATATATTTATGTTTCTTACTTAAGGAGACCTTTTAGCTATTCTGTAAGTTTCAAAACCTGCTTTGGCTCCTTCACTTGTTCCTTGTTATCATCCAGTGACTTGTTGCCACAAAAGGTTCTCATGTCACATGATTGCCTCATGTAAGTCTGTTTTTGGTGGTTGTGGTTGAAATATTGTGCTGCGTGAATATTCCTTGGTAGTTAGTCTGCGTAACATGTACTTTTCCATTTAGACAAATGTCTGTAAAAGCAATAGCAGTGTTTGTTTGTCAAGAGTCATCTTAAGACAATTGAATCCAAAATGGTTTGGAGATGTAAGATGTACCGTTTGCTCCTATTTTAGTAATGAATATTAAAAATTGTGCTAGTTATAGCAAAAGCACAGATAAGACAACTACATTATAAATCTGTTTTTTTGTTAATAACTTCTTTTTTTTTTGTGTCTTAGTTTCTCTTAGTTTTTCTTTCTCTGATCTCCTCCTTTTACAGAATTTTATCGATGTCTACACAGAAAGTTAGATTTAATTAGAAGCTGCAACTGCTCTGATGTCCTGTAATAGCTTTTCTCAGCTTTGTAGGCAGCAATTATCTTTAACACTTGACAAAAGTGGTTCTGAGTGGTGCCAGGAGGTGGTTGAGTTAGAGAAGACGTCAACACATTGACCTGCTGTGAAGTTTTCTTGTAACAAAAGTCTTAGCTTCAATATGTCATGTGTCAAGAATGACTAAAAGTTCATTATATTTCACATGTGTGAGGCTGCCCAAAAGACGAGATACCAGGCGGTGTTGAAAAGCCTGGACTTTCCTTGTATCTTTTTCAATGTCTGAAAACCTAAATGGAAAATTATTATGGAAATGTTTGCATTTCCAGACATGCTAAACAGATGTGAAAAATGTTAGGTAAGCCTGAGAAAATTAATCACTTTCCACATTGATTTATATTTAAAGGGCATTCTTTGTCCTTGATTTTCCAGGGAGAACTTGCGTACATGTCGTAATTTGCTTATCATGCTGGTTTTAGTTACTGACAGAAAACTCACAGATATGTGCACAATCATTTCTATTAATTGGTGGATTACTTAATTCAAATATGATTAGTATGACATGTTATAGATTATATAGAATATATAGAACTGATCTAAGTATGTATCTCCCCAGGGAAAAAGCTGTGAAATAACCGTTGTACTGCTCTAAGAGACTGGCTTGTGTCATTCATTGTGAAATTCAAGTTACATCTCTTACGCGTTGAGAGTGTTAGAAATAAAAAATCTGAGCATGGGAAAATATAAAACCATAGACATGAGAATCTTTAGGAACCTGTTGAACATTTTAATTTCCATTTGAGGAATACACGTGTATTATTTATATCTGAACCAGGTTTTATTATGTTCCTTTCAGCGTGAAAATCTGCAAATTATAAGCTAAGTTATTCAGAACGACAGTAAATAAGGCCAGTGCTAAAATTATCAGGCCACTTCTGATCTTTGAAATACTTGATTTAAAATCTTAAAAAAAAATCTGTGATTTATGAAGGGAGTAACTTAAAGTTAGTGGACGATTTTTTCGGAAATGTAGGTAAGAAACGCTCAAGTTCCTTTTTGAATAATTGCGAATACGTAAGACCATCCTACCTGCTCTTCCGCTCCTCAGGGGAATCCCGTGGAAGAGTCTCCCAAATCCACTCTGGTCTTATTTCTTCCGTCTGAGGCCTTCCTCTTCTTCTGATAAACTTCTAAGTCAGTGTGCTTCTTGCGACTCTCAGCCATTTTCATAGTATACAGTGAGAGCAGCGGAGCTACAATGGACGGCTAGCCCAGAAGCTAACTGATATGTAAACATTAGAACTGTGCATGCGCAGCCAGCAAGAGGAAACTAGCAAGGAATGTGCACGCACATTGGTGTTAGCACGTTACAATGATTGGCATGTGGGACAACAAATAGATAAGATGACCCCCCCTCCCCCCAGAACTCCAAGCTGAAAGAAGATTGTCCACTATACCTTTTTAAAGCAGCTTTGCACAATTTTAATGATTAATTTTTTTTTCTCATACATGCCCTTATGATTACCCAACATATAAAATCATTTACTAACTTCAATATTTTTTTAACTTTCTTACCTCAGAAGAGATTATGCCTCTAAACAAATGACCTGTGCAGTCACAGCTTTTCCTCTTCTCCCATGCACGTGCACAACACTGGTGTCATTTCAACTTGTCGCCACAGGGGGCAGACGTTCTGGAACTTGTGCTATGCTCCTTTAAGGCTAATGTCAACTTTTGTTCAAAAGAGTCAACTGTACACATAAAAGAAGGAAAATATAGTAGAAGTAACATGTGGATCTTGGGACTATTTTGACCAAAAATGCAAATAAGACTGTGTGAGACACCAGTGCTTGCTTAAACGTAAGTAAAGAGTTAGAGTTGAGAGATGTTTTGTTGTCATACTGTTACATGATCAGCTGCTCGCTGAGTCATTTGGCTCAAACAGGGAAGCTCGGCAGAGGTTGTTTCACCTCCTGTCTCTGTACTAAAAAACCTCCTTTCTCTTTTACTTTCTTTTTCTATAAACTAGAGGAAGGTAAATGTGATAGCTTTTTCATTTTAAACTTGAGGGCTTCTCTGTGTTACGAATTCTGTTCTGAGCTTACCTTAACGTTGTAAAAATGGGTTGTTTGCTGCTTTTCAGCTCCGTCCTTTCCTGATACGATGTCCCCGATCAAAGCTCTCACCATGAAGGACTATGAGAATGTGAGTAAATGTATCAATTTAAAATCTTATTTCTAGAACATAGACCTGCCATTGCTCTGATGATGCAGAAATGATTGGCACACAAGAAGAGCGTGGAGGTTATGAACTTGGTTCACAATTTGTTATAAACCAAGAAACTCCATTTATGGACATTTGTGGATGAAGTCTGCGTGTAGGAGGACGAGGAGGAGGACCGAGGTGGGTTAAACTCTGCATTTCAACATTTAAATGGAATGCGTGTTCAGGTTTCGGGCTCGTTCTGCCGGCAGCCTGCCCGATTAGAGGTTTGCAGAGGGGTCTGGACTTCTACCTCCTCCTTTCAACAGTGCACCCAACCCCCCACTTACCAGATGTATGCCGCTCTGACCCTCCAGCACAATGATGCACAGTCTGCTAAACACATACAAGCCTCCCTTCCTTTTGAAAATAACCATGCACATGTCCCCTTTCTGCATTCATGTAAATTGATTTTTTTTCTTTTTTGCCCCAAATAGCGTTTGAAAGAGTTGAATTATTTAAGAAATTTGCTCCTACATGGATGTTTTTTATGGATTTATGTACAGTAATATACAGTAAAATATATATTGTAAAATTTGTTTATTTCAGTAACTTAGTTCACATTATATAGATTATATAGATAAACATATAGATAAGCACAGACAGACATTTTAAATCCCTTTTTTGATAATTATGATTTTTTTCACCTTTAGCTAATAAAAACACAGTATTTAAGATTAGAAAATTGTATCAGACCAATAAAAAAAACATTTTTCTTGCTGAAGTTGGGGCTTAATGTTTTTTTTTTTCCTCTTTCAAAAGGTAAAAAAAAAACAAGCACTTAGAAATGCATATTCAAATCTATTGAATATGACTGTATAATAGGGTTTCCTAATATATATTTATGTTTAACAGCAAATCACAGCTCTGAAGAAAGAGAACTTTAATCTGAAGCTGCGTATTTACTTCATGGAGGAGCGCATGCAGCAGAAATGTGATGACTCCACCGAGGACATCTTCAAAACGGTATTATACTCGTTTGTTTTGTATTAATAAAATGCTCCGTGGTATTTAGGCAAATCAATCAGTGTTGCCTTTCATTTCTGTCCGCTGTACTTGAATGAGTTTGGAGCTCCAGACCCAAAAATCCTCTAGATTAAAGACTCTGTAAGGTTATGTAATGGGATTTTAAAGGCTTTTTCCCCCCCTGGATTGTATGTCATTGCTGTCAGTAGTAGAAATGCACCAATCAGGCTTTTTCTGGCCTTTACAGCTTCCAGGGTTTCTTTGAGATCTGCTGATTTCATTTTTAACTGATTATAATTATTGTTTCCAAAGGTCTATACACCATATAAAAAAAGAGAAAATGTTGTGCGGTTTACTTAATAGAGATAGAAGTTTTGTATGAAGGAATTAAGCATTATTATTTTATACATCAAAGAATATACCCCTAAACTTTGTGTTTTGGATTAAACTAAAAAATGCTGCACTAAAGTACAAGCTGTAGGTTGAGGCATTTATACATAAAAAATAGTGACCGATTACGATGTGTGGCAGATTGACTAGTGCATCGCAAAACTATTTTTAGCCTAATGTGGTCCTATAAAACAACACGGTTGGTACCAATGTTGTTCTTTATAAAGTGCTGTTTCTTTCTAGAACATAGAGCTTAAGGTGGAGTTGGAGTCTATGAAGAGAGATCTGGCTGAGAAACAGGAGCTGCTTGTGTCTGCATCGTACGTATCATTTTGCTACCTGGTCATTTAAGGTCAGATATTCAGTATTTAGTTGCCTTCTGAAGACACGTCGTCAACTAGCGGTGAGTTGTCCACTTTTGAAAATGAATGTGCTTAATAACTGGATGTCTTCTGTGAATGTTCATCCCAGTAAAGCGTTGGAAAGCCTGGCTGGTCGAGAATCAGGAGAACCTCAGCGAATGAGAGAGCAAGCTCAGAGGGAGATGGACGCATTACGAGACAGATTCAGTAAAAGGATAGCAGAACTGGAACAGGCAAGTCCAAAATAATTTGGAAAAAGAAAAAAATTTGGTTGTAAAATTGAGATTGTATTATACTTTACACATACAAGATAAAGCTTTTGATGATTACAACGATGGCTCTACAATGTGTCCCGTTCCCTTCTTTCTTTAGCACCTTTGCTAAATCGGAAATGTACAGTTGCATAAAAACAGCACCTGTTTCCCATTTTTCAGTGTTTGCAGTCAGCAGAAGAAGAGGTTGAGAGGATGGCTGCCATTGCTGAGCAGGAGAAGCTAAAGAGCATAAACATGGAGAAGCAACTTCAGGCTGTTGCTTCAGGAGGCATCAGTAGCCCTTTTTCTCCCCCGAGTCCAGTACAGGACTTCCAGCAAGCCTTACAGGAGAAAGACAAGTAAGACAAAATGAGATTAAGGAAATAGAAAGGTAGATTTTTCTGTGTAATTTAACAGATATTAGTGTCTTATTAAATTGCACGATTATTCCTTCATTCTTATTTATTTATTTCTTAGTTATTTATCGGTCTAACATTTAGGAGCTTTGCTGAGAGTGATTTATGTCATACATGTCAAAAGACCAGTGGTTTAACCTTTTTTCGCAGTCTTAATACTTATTTTTGATCAGATAACTCTTCATTCAAAGACAGAGAAAATCTCCATGAACTACTGGTGGAATCAATGATTAAATCCATCATTTAACAAACTTATTACTCATACTCATTATTAATAAGTGGGGCTTTTTGGTCCTGGCCGCGTAAATACAACAGCAGATTGTTACTACAGAACTACAGAACTTTAAAAAAAAAAAAAACAAGCCGGGAAACATGCTTATAAGATGGTAGTCTGCGGCTTTGTAAACAATAAAGAAATACCAAAATGTTTGCTGCTAGTGGATTTACATGATGAGCTAATTTGAGTATTGGTGCAAGAAAAGGCTTCACTTCACTTGTGTAACTTCAAACTTCAGGGCCTCCTCCAGGATTTGTTTTTAACCGTGGCGGTGGAACTGTGATTAAAATCTCATTGAAATGCAACATATGCTAACATTACTTAATGAAACAATGTATGAATTCTTATGCATTGCCTGAGTCCACGCTGTGTACATCTAATTTTGCCAGAAACATAGCAATCAGAGCCACACACATTGAACGAGGTGAATAAGTGATTCAAGCTGTAATCCAGGGTGGAGTGACCAGCAGCTTTACGTTATACATTTGCAATGTGAAAACAGAGCAGGTCTCCTCACTGCTCTCTTGGCTCTGACTGCATGCAGGGCTTTCAGGACGAGGTAGCTGCCTGTGAGACAGCGCTGAGGGAACAGGGAGACCCCACACAGCTCTAGCTGCTGTTGTTAGACTGTATTGGTCGGCAGATTGCTGCTTTCAAGTGAAGCTGCGAAATTGCCAAAAACAGAGAAAAGTCACTAGATTTGTTTCTAGTCGCTTTCTAGCCCAGCGCAGTGCAGTAGCCACCAGTAGCTACGCAGGAGTAGGAAGAGTTTGTCTTTCAAAATAAAATAAATTGAACATTTCTTGATATTGAAATTAATTTTAAATTGTGATCATGCCATTCTGATCATGATATATATATATATATATATATATATATATATATATATATATATATATATATATATATATATATATATATATATATATATATTAGGGCTGGGCAACGATTAAAATATTTAATCGCGATTAATCGCCCTGATTAATCGCGATTAATCGCGATTAATCGCATTGTATTTACAAACTCCAAGAATGAATTCAAAAGTAGTGTAAAGAGCACTTTTATTTTAATGTTCTGCTGCCATATGAACAAAAGTGTTGTAACATTTGTACCACTTATTTTATACTGGATATTTTCAACCCATCTATTGAATTTAGTGCACTAGTTGATCTTTTCTTCATAAGAGAACAAGCACTGCAGCCAAAATATGGCCTTTTTTGACCTGCTGTATATTAGCCAGTCCCTAAGCTTGATGTATCATGAAACTGTTGACCTTTTGGGTTTTGTGGTTTTTATTTTATTATTACAATTTAATAATAATAATAATAATAATAATAATAATAATAATAATAATAATAATAATAATAATAATAATAATAATAATGTTATGTTCAGTGTTTTTTCGCTAATCCACCTCTTATATATTTCAATCCTTATGTAATTTTGTCTGTGTTGTGTGCACCTGCCTGTTGCTTTAATCCTATAAATTTCCCCGTCGTGGGATAAAAAAAGGATTAGCTAATGTTATCTTATCTTAAATAACACTTTTTAATATATGTACTAGGTTCTTTCAAGGTCTTAATTACATGTTATGTGTGGGCTCCAGTAACATCCATCCATCCATCCATCCATCCATCCATCCATCCATCCATCCACTGATCTATCTGGATGTTCCCTGGAGGACTGAAACGCCTCAGTCAGAGACGTCAGTCTGTGGGTCTGTCGGGGCAATGAGAGAAGTTTCGTCTCCTCTCTCCGTTTCTGGGGCTCGACGTTTTCATGTTTTTTCACGTGCTTAGATAAATTTGTTGTGTTTCCACTTAAATGAACCGGCTTTTTAAAAAACATACAGCTTGATTTCATTTACGGTATTAAAATAAAGCCGAACGGTGCTACTTCCTCTGTTCATGTTTTTTCGCTGCTGCGTTCTCTCTCAGCTGTTTGTGTATTAAGTTTGTGTGAGAGCTGAGTGCGCGGGCCAGGCTGAGTCTGCGTGCTGATTGGCTGGCGCCGCTGAGCCATGTACGAGAGGGGAGGGGGAGTGAGAGAGTGCTGCCGTGACAGCAAGCTGCAGTCAGCGCGCGTGCTGACTGACACTGACTGAAAGCATGATGTGAGCAACATGCGTTAATGCGCGATAAAATAAATATCGCCGTTAATAGTCTAATGAATTAACGCGAAATTAACGCATTAACTTGCCCAGCCCTAATATATATATATATATATATATATATATATATATATATATATATATATATATATATATATATATATATATATATATATATATATATATAAATGGATATCCTCGTTGTTCTGTACATCAATACTGTCCAACAGTCAGTAGCCGCTGACAGCACCTGCGTTGTGAGGGAAGCCTAGTCATTTATCTCCTTCTTGCTTTTTATCTGATGTGGCATTGAGGTGAAAAGCTTTTAAAGATCTCTTTCACACTCAGATCTGTTTCCTACATGTTGCTTCAGTAAGGAATACATGAGCAGGAGACGACATGTAGGACCAGGACACATTCAGGATGATGTCCTGGTGATTGATGACTAACTTTTGGGTGTCAAGTCCTTATATTCATCGGAAAGCTTTAAAACACCTTTAACATGACATCGATTTCTGTAACTACATTGATGTTCTAAGCAAAAATATTTAAATGGCCTTAGCGCTGTTCAGCCAGAATAAAAATAACAGAGAAAACATCCTGTTTGAACAGAGGAGAAAATTAAAGTGAAATATGTTCTGAACTGAAGTTTGTTTAATGCTTCAATCAAGACACAAATGTTGTTGTTTTTTTGTTTTGTTTTTTTTACTCATGCCAGTGTGATCGAGCAGCTCAAGGTCACTGTGAAGAACCAGGAGGCTTTGATCCAACAGAAGAACAGCAGAGACCAACAGACAGATCCAACATCCACCGAGCAACTTTCTGATCTTATTGCAAAGAAAGACCAAGAGCTTTTGGTGTGAATTTCAAATGTTCATACTGATTTGGTTTTCCTGAATCTTTTCTCTGTCATGATGTCTGAAGTAAATCATCTAAACAACTGAAAGTTTTAATGAGGCAGTCATGGGAAAAACTAAGTAGCGAACATTAATCTGCATTATGGCCAAACATCACTGTTTTGAACTCCTCTGTGGATCTTTCAGGTGCAGTTTTTACACACCTAGGGTTTAATGTTAAGATTTCTTTTGTGAGAAGAGTTTTTTTTCCTAGCAGCACCTCCAAACAAGCCATACTTAAGTCATTTTCTAATTGAGCTGTAGTGAACCTTGAACGTTCTGAGGTCTGAAGTATCCAACGTAAAGCAGTTTTTTTAAATTATTTTTAAAAAATTTGTATTTTTATTATTATTTTTGCCATATCCATGAACAAGTGGTACATTTTCTGGAACATACCCTCTTGAGAAGATTACCTATGTTGGATATATTTATGAATATTCTACTTGTAAATAATAATTTTTTTTACTAAAGAATTCTTGATTTTAAATAGTTTCAAAATGATCTTATAGCCTTTCACAGGTTGATGAACAGCAACAATTGCTTTTCTAAGGTGATTGCTGATTTGTCTTGGCAGGAGGTTGGAGAAATTGGCTGATCACCAGTTAATCACATGCATTTGATTAGCTGCTCCTGGCTGATGCTTTACATTTTTAAATCCTAAGGAATCAGCAAGAATGTATTTATGTCTTCACTTTTTTTCCCATGGCTGTAACGAAATGTATAGGATGTTGGGTTTCTATTGTCTCTGCATGAAAGTCATTTAAAGGATGTATGAGTGACTCCTGGCTCTCTCTTCCCCAGGAACTGAGGGACGAGCTTCACAGAGAGAAAGATAAAGCAAAGCCAGACCAGCAGGTAGTAAAATGTTTCATTCCTTTGACACAGTGGCAGTGATTCCTATCTGACCACTCACTGTTTTTTTTTCCTCAGATTTACTTAGTCTTGTTTGACAAATCTGACTTTTTATGTGTTTTTGGCAAGAGACCAAAATCCCAACAAACCTCAACAGTGAATCAACGTGCAAAACTATTCAAATATATAGACAGCAAATGCCCACAGGCAATGTTCTGGGGAACAAAGGTTTGTTGTTGTGGCTCTCTGGAAACATTTAGTTGCTGAATTTATGTCTCGCTTTTGCCTAATGTGTTTGTCTCGTAGGGCTGTTCTGTTTTCCCCCCTCAGCTTTAATTAGGAGGGACATTAGTCTTTCTTTGTAGTAAATTTGGGGGTCAGTGTGTTGCCACTGGTTACACTTAGCAGTACTATTACCATTTGGGTAAGGGTGACATTTGAGGAAAGGATGTTTTTTCTGCCCATTTATTAGCTTTCCCAAAATAGTTAAATTATAACCTGATGCATATACAAATTTTATCTCTTATAATTATTCCTGATATCTTTGTTTCTATGTTCTGCATATATTCTAGCAACCTTTACAACCATAAGAGCCGTTTTTGCCCTAATTTTACCTAAACATAATCTGTTTAGAGCCAAAGAACAAGCAAAAATTCCTAAAACCCATGTTGGCTTTTTTTTATAATACCCTCTATATGAAGATTATTTAGATATAAGTTGAAGAACAATTATTTGTGTTTAGCTTTAATACATTTTCTTCAATGGGACTATCAGTATTTTATAGAATACTGTCAGAAAGTGTGTAGTTTGCAACCTATTGACAAAAAATGTACTTACTTAACAAAAGATTAATGTTCCTTACTTGATTAGTGTGATTCTTTAAGGAAATGTTATGCAAAACTCCTGAAAAGGCCTCGGAAAAACTGCTAAAGCTTCCATATTTTTTTCAACTATCTTTACATTTAAATCTCAATTCTTAAACATTTTTGGCCATAGATATCAAGAGTCACAGTGAGGGGGCTAAAGACCCACATGTGGCTCCCGAGCTACTGGTTGCAGACGTTCCAGATGAAATTCAGATTTTTTTACTACTAAATCCTGATCATTTTAATTTGTGATTGCAAGTAATTCACTATATTTGACATATGCATCTTTTGACATCAGAGGTGATTGCTTTTTCAGTTTGGTTGATAAGTACTGATCAAGGCCCTGTTTAAGACATTGATCAGAGTTTTGGGGTAGATGAAAGTGATCAATGAGAAGCTGTTTGCAGGGCTGTGACCTTACCTCTTCCTCAGACTTTTGGAATCTGACCTCAGGTCACTGGATTACGACTGGATTATTAGGCTGACTGGAGACAGCTCCTCGGAGGTATTTAAAGAGGCCCTGTGCAGTCTGGAGAAGTCAGGCATTTGATTTTCTATTTTTTCAGAGTTTACATAGGTTTGAAAATTCAAGGAAATGTGTATATCCATATGGCTTATGTACAGTATATTACCTATTTCATAATGTAAAAGATTTATTGATCCTGACATCTAGGGCTTGGTGATATGGCCTAAAATCAATGTCACAATACATTGAGCAGTTCCCCTCGATAACGATAAATGGACGATAATACTAACCTCAGGCTACTTCCCAGCCAAGTATATTGATGGTATAATTCACACGGACAATCACAGCTAAACTACACAAATTCCTCTAACAGAACGAATAGGTTAAAGGTTTGGTGATAGTAAATACGCTATGGAGCGCCCGTACCTTTATACACAGGTAACTCCATTAAGGTGGGCACACTTAGCGATTGCCAGGTGCAGCCTGTGCCCAAAACACTGCACTCGCAACAATCTATTGAGCTCGGCAGCTTTAACTATGTTTTGGGCCTCTTTCTTGATGTCCTGTGCAGACAGCATCGCACTTAAACCTTGTCTGACCATCTCCCCGGTAACGGCTGGAAAATAAGCCGTCTTGAGCACTCTGGTGCTCAGTTTGCATTCGTCATTGATGTAAAATACAGGCAGACTAATGAATGGGTCCATTTTGGGACTGGACCAGAAATCAGATGTGGCTCCAATGTATTTCCTCCATTCCCTCAACCTCACCGTCTCTTTTGCTTCTTGTTTCACACTGGATGGGGTGGAGTCATGTGACTACTGTACATGTGGCGCAGCGTCTTCAAGGAACAGGAGCAGAGCCTACCTTTACCTATAAAAACAAATTTCCCTTTGCTTTTTTTTTTAAATACCGAAAATACCGACATGGACAAATGACATCGGTTATTGTCGTAAATTTTCGTGTCGATAAAGTTTTGGTTCTTCCCTCTGACCTACTGACTACTGTTAATTACTTTTCAGCTCATCTGTCAATTAGACATCAATCCATAATGTGTTCATCTGTCAACTGTTCGCCATTCACCAGTCAATAAATTTAGCTGTCAGGCCTTTCATCCATTAATCTATCTATTGATAATTTGGCATCAAAGGTATTCATAGAGCCATTATCCCATCCACCATTTGTTCATCTATCCATCAATCCATCCATCATCACATTTTTCACAATCCTTAAATGGATTCAGGAATCTGGGATTACTATGTCCCGAGTGTATTGGTCATCCTTAACAGGGGTTGCAATATCATTTTTAAAGCTGCTATATATAGCAGTAGTCAGTCGCCAGTAAACACCTTGTAACCTTAAAAGCCTCTTTCAGACAATAGTTCAGCAATCCTCATCCAAAGTCAAACCTCCTGTTACGGATTACTTTCTGTTCTTTGAAATTTGGCATCTCAATTCACAGAGATGACGGGCCATGTGCTGCTTACAGATTATACAGCTGAGGTTGCAGAGTCAAAGGGGGATGACTTAAGTCTCGCTGAATTCACCTGCGTAAGACGTGCGGGATTCCCCTTTGGTGGAGCAGAGCCCCAAAAAGAGCAATGAGCTCTGGGTGGGTCACAATGCATTCAGAGTTTTCTATATAAGCAAAGTTGTTGTGTGCCATCCTCTGCATATTATTATTTACATCATAATATGCTGAGCAACATATTTCTCAGATCAGAGGAACGCTCGATGATAATACAAAACCTCTGCTCTGTCTGCTACTGTAGATCCTCTCTTTTTGCTTTGTCTCATATTACTATGCCACACTCGTTCTGCCGTCCTGTACAGTTTATAGTGGTTGTGGATCTGTGACTATCTACAAAGGGGAATCCGGGATGTTATCTTATGTGTCAACTTCAACCTAGTTGATTGTAGTCTTTAAATAAATACACAAACACGCAGATCACGTAACAAAATAAATATCTAAAAGGGGCTAAAGGCAGCTTTTATATCAGCTGCTATACAGGATGGGGAATTTTATTAATGATTAAACACTGCTATCACCACTTGCTAGGGCAGCACGATATTAGGAAAAGTTGCGATATGCGATAGTATTGGTACATTTTGCAATAACGATATAGCTTGTGATAAATAAATTAAAAAAAATAAAGGTGTTAACGTCTTTCTACTTTGAATCATAACGAAGACCCCAGATGATAAGTAGTCTGTTCATCTAATGAAATCACCATTTCCATCTCAAACACAAGGTTTTAATGAAAGAGTTACCTCTCTCCGACTTGTGACGTTTTGGCAAATAAACAACTTAGCTGTAGTTTCTTATCAACTTTAGCACCTCTTTACTTTCTTAAACTTATGTTAAATTAAACAACAAATTTACTAAACACATTGGGTGCAGGGTGTTTAAATAATTAGCGAACACTTATGCCCTCTAGGCCGCGTCTGGCCCTGGCCACAACACAGATAGCTGCAGCAGTCTCCGAGGATTTGATCTGGCTGAAAACGTGGGGGAGAGTGAAAGAGAGGCGGAGGCGGGGATTATTAAGGCTTAGGGCTTATACTGCTTTGCACTCAGCCATTCTCCTCTTTGTTTTGCTCGTTGATGGAGGGAGAAAAAATGCAAGATGGCTGGTCTACGGCCGTTAGGATGATGGGCATTAAGTCGTGGGACACTTGACGTGGCGGTCGAAGATCCGTTGGACTTATCTGAAGCGGGTGGTTGTCGAAGATCCAAGACTCCATGAAGGACCCGTGTCGTATATGTGGCGTTCGTCTGGTGGGAAGCCAGTGCCGCTGGATATTTAGCTCATCAGGGAAGAGGAAGCTGCAGGTCATCCTGTCCCACGTGCTGGGCCGGGAGGTGATCCGCGACGGTCGCGGAGAGTTTCTCTGCGGAAAATGTGTGTTCCAGCTGGAGAAGGTTGTTCAGTGTGACATTAATATCAGCCAGTTGCAGGATGAACATAGCAGTAAGGTTCAGAAAGTCCAGGCGGAGAAGGAACACCTAATCCAGTGCATCGTCCATGTCTACAACAGAAACAACCCTGGGGGTAGGGCCAGGGGAAGCACCCGCTCCAAGATTCCTATTAGGTCCTCGGAGGTTGGCGGTCCTGATGTGGAAGCCGCACGTCAGCCGCCCCACGAAGGACTGCTTGTCAGGGAGCGTGGGAGCGTTGATGGAGACAACCGGATGAGAAGGTGTGTGAGTCTGGATAGAATAGTCAGTAAAGGAGCACTACCTGGGCGCTCGGGGCTTCAGAGCAGCCGACTGGGATCAGGAGCTGGACTAGAAGGGTGCATGAAGAATATCGGGCTCGTTGGCACACGCCACCGTTCACAGAGCATGTACCTTGATCTAGTGCAGCGTAAGGGAACGCTGTCTAGACAAGGATTCAAAGGCCACTCCGCGTCTCTACAGTCTCTTAACCGAGACCTCCCCTCAGACCAGCCTCCAGATCCTCTACGCAGAAGAAAACTTTGGGACTCAAACTTGTTTGTTTCTGGGCAAAGCACCAGCAGTGACCCAAGAAGAAAAGTTCAGCCAAAAGCAATGCTCCACAGGTCCTCGAATCAGCCATCTGTAATCTCTGACCTAATCCAGCTCCTGCGCTGCATCTCTAAGCACCAAGTGTGTGCCCCCGCAGGCAGTCGTATCCCTGTGCTCAGGGGGTTAAACGCTGGCGCTGGCATTACTCGAGCCAAGCTAAGAAACAAAGAGGCAGAGTGGAAGTCTCTGCATGACCTCACTGAAGAGTTTGATGATGAATACACCCCTGTAAGAGTAAAGGTAGCTAATGTCCGTAATACTGTCTGGGTTGATACGTACCTCTAAGTGAGAAATACTTCACTAAACATCATGCTGGTAACTCGTTTCATTTGATTTTTGGTCTCTGTTCTTGTTTGTTCCCTTTGAAATGACCAAAGAAGACGGACGTTAATCGATTGGATTCCATCAATAAAATGCTGACTGAAGAGCTGAACAGGATAAAGAGAACCAATGAAAGCCTGACGAAAACACTGGAGGATTCACAGAACCACAACAAGGTACATAAGAGGTGTTACATTGTACTCTATTACATATTCCTTCAATGATTGAAAACCTGGTTTTATGTAACATAACGTTCTCTGTGTGGTGGACAGACCTTGTCTGTGACGTTGGAGGAGAAGGAGAACGAGCTTGACACGGAGAAGAAAAATGCTTTGAAGCGAGATAAAACAATCCAAGGGCTCACTCAGGTCCTCAGAGAAAAGGAAAAAGAGGTAAAAAAAGAAAATACATTTAAGGATCAACGTTGGCACAACAGACAATTCAGCTTTTAGTTTTCTATCGCTGTTCAAAGTGTCTTAAACTGACATTTCGTGTTTTTACAGATTGAGGAGCTTTGTCAGGAGATTGAAGACAGGGATGATGCTTTGACAAAGGCCAGAGAGGCTGCACATAAAGCTCAACTGCAGAAATACCAGGCATGTTATTTGTTCCTACCGCATCTTACTCAATCCAACACATCAATCGATCTCGCTACATCCCGATGTCAATGGAGAATTTATAACGCACTCTTCTATCTCTGTTTGTATATTGGTTATTTTTTAGAAATGCAACGGTCAGATGTTGTCTCTCGCTCTCTCTCAGCATGTCATAGAAACTTACAGCTTCATAAATCTCAGTGATAGTGAAAATGGCCAACCTTGGCCATTTTCTACTTCCACACCAGAGTGTGTTGTCAGCACCACCTGGTAGCTCTTATGTATCGTGCGTTCACTGATATTAATCCCTGGTATTGAAATCCAAGGATGCTACCAGGGATTTTGGACTCCATTGACAAAAAATCTGTAATGTTTTTATTTTATTGTCTGACTGCTACTAAACACCAATATTGTCAATAGTGCGAAAACGGGAACAAACACTTTCATGCAGCTACAGGGGGGTATTTGGTAAATGTAGGTGTTTGCTTTTTTTGTCTGGAAAGGGTAACATTTTGCTTTTTCTGACAAAAACAATAAAAACTAGGCCTACACCTATATCGGGATCGGCCGATATTAAAAATAAATTTTTTAATATATTGGTATCGGTCAGATAAGTAAAACTGGCCTGATATTAACAACCACTGTTTATTTTCATCTAGTTGCCCATTGTGCCTGTATTTCAGGAGGGGGAAGGGATGGGATTGATCGTGCATTGTTTTTTTTTACTTATTTATTTTTTGACCATGAGACAGTGACAGTAATTCATTGCAAGCAGGGTTTTTTTTTTTTTGTTTTGTTTTTTTGGATGAAGCAGAGATGCAATGTCAGCAGTGTGGCTGTTTTTCACAGTATTGAAAGAAGATATATGAAAAGCAGTGTGTAAGTCTGGACTACAACCAACATTCAAAAATACCATTAGCATAGTTTTCAGTGGGAAAATTGGACAAAATTTTATCATCCCAAAAATGTAAATGTGTGTCTACAATCGGTAAATATTGGTTATCAGACACAACAGCAGTATAAATATCAGATATCAATATCGGCCTAAACATTCATATCATGCATTCCTAATAAAAACGTTTTTGTTTTTTTTGTTTTTTTGCACAATAACTGTTAATCAAGTTATGCTTGGAATTGTCCTAACATTTCCTCCAATCCGGCGCCCCCGCTGCCAGCTGGAGCTGAAACTAAGGCGCTACACATCAGCAGTTGATTACTTTGCATTTCTCTGTATTTGTAAAAGACCTAAGAATATAAAATATAAAATAAAACTTTTTTCTGTTTCTTTGTTTGTTTCATTCAGGGAGTAGAGGAACACCAAAACCTTTTAATGGAAAAACAAACTGAGTTTGCCCATCTCCAAGGGGAGCACCATACCAAGGTGCTTGAAGCCCAAAAACTACAGCGAGCCCTGGACAGGAAAGAACAAGAATTTGCTGACTTGCAGCAAACAAAGGACCAGCTTGAAGTGGAACTGGAAGACCTGCAGCAACAGAAAAAGAAAGGAGATAAAGCCCTAAATGTAAAATAGCACAGGGGCCTTTTACTGTCTTGACATTTTCTTTTGCATAAAAAAAAAAGTAAATCATTTAATTGGATCATTTTCTCCTCCAGGATCTCACCAACCAGCTGAAAAAGCTTGGCAGCGAGATGAAAGAACGGGAAGGTGCTCTTGAACAGCAATACCAGGAGTTGCTGGAGCAAACCAACAGAAAACTGCAGAGCCATGAAGCCACCATCCAGAGGCTCACAAGCACACTGACTGATAAAGAGCAGCAGCTCCAGGTGACGCAGCGCTCATCAATCAAAGATCGCTCTAACACTAAATCATCTCCTTTTGAGCACTGAAACATGTTATTAAATAGGGCTGTGCATAAAAAATCGATACAAAGATTAATATCAATGTTTTTAAAAACAATTCAATATCGATATTCTGGCTTTCAATATCGATATACCCCTCAACCCCTAGGGGGCTTTATTAAAGCGCACCATTACTGTTCACATCGAGGCCGACAGGATTATGGAAGCGCCTTCGTCCCTAAAATCAGACATTTGGGCACATTTTTGGTTCCTGCGATACGTTAAATGCATTGAACCGAATGCACTTTATTTTCCTGTTAATATATCAGTGTTAAATGAATTGAGCATAAATATAATATTTGGCTGGTTTTATTGATTGAATGACTTTGGGCATTAATTTGAAAGTAATAAAAATCGATATTGGAGTCAAATCAAGCTTATCTGTATCAAGAACCGTATTGTATCGTGAGCTATGTATCGAGAATCGTATCAAATCGGCTCATCCTAGATGACACCCAGCCCTATTATTGAATGTGTTTTACTGTTGTTTATCAGGAGTACATAAACATGGTCAGAGACTTGGAGCAAAGCAAAAGCCCCGGAAGTAATGATGGCATGCTTGCCAAGCTGCGGCAAAGGCTGAAGGAAAAGGAGAGTGCCCTGGAGGTGGGCATGCCTTTAACGTCTTCTGTTCTCCACATAGACTGAAATTAGATTGTTGACACTTTTTGTTTGCTCTCCCACAGCAAGCGCTGGATGAGAAATTTGCTGCCATTGAGGAGAAAGACAATGAGATCCACCAGCTGCAGCTGTTGCTCA
Source organism: Fundulus heteroclitus (assembly GCF_011125445.2). NCBI lineage: Eukaryota > Metazoa > Chordata > Actinopteri > Cyprinodontiformes > Fundulidae > Fundulus > Fundulus heteroclitus. Next base: position 21,792,555 of record NC_046368.1, read on the forward strand.
GAGAAAGGGAAAGGGACCTGGACAGGCTCAACAACCTGCTGGCTCATAATGAGGAAACAATCAATGTAAGTCGCTTTTAACTTCGTTTGACTGAAAACTCGAACCGACTCCTCTTCATGCGGAGCAATTTTTCTTGCAGAACTTTGACAGTCTAATCAAGGAAAAAGATGTGGAGCTGCAGCATCTTGCCAACACTCTGAAGAACCTGCAGAGAGCCAAGCAAGATGTAGAAGATAACCTAAACAGATCACTGAGGGAGAAGGACTCAATCATCCACCAGCTGCAGCTCTCCCTGGAGGGCAAGATTAAAGATATGGAAGTTAGTTGGGCAAATTGTTTTTCTCCTTTCATCTTTGTTCGTCTAAAGTGACCATTAGTGTCACAGCTGTGTAATTTCAGACCGATCTGTAGGTCAGGTTGTGTTGTCTCTAAATCTGTCACTCTGTGTAGGAAATGGCTGAAAAAATGCTGAACCAGTCACAGACTCATGCTCGGGACCTGGCTGAGCAGATGGGCCAGAGGTTGAAGGTCACAGAAACGATGCTGTCTGAGGCAGTGAAAGCCAGAGAGAGACTAATAGCCGATAACGAGAGCGCTGTGGAGGGCCTGTTAGCTACAATTAGCAGCAAGGACCAACTGCTTAAGGTCAGTGTTCAATTATCAGGGTTCTTAACCAGTCTGATCGATCTATCTATCTATCTATCTATCTATCTATCTATCTATCTATCTATCTATCTATCTATCTATCTATCTATCTATCTATCTATCTATCTATCTATCTATCTATCTATCTATCTATCTATCTATCTATCTATCTATCTATCTATCTATCTATCTATCTATCTATCTATCTATCTATCTATCTATCTTTTGTTTATCCATTTTTGGAGGTAGCATATCTAAGGTCAGACCAATGTAGAAATGTCTGACATAAATTCATGGTCAACTTTTCCGTATATATTGTAATCCTGAAAAATGTGGAGTTTTGACAAGAAAAATAAAAAGTAGGAAACCTGACAACGGAAAATATTTTGATTCCATTAGAGAGACGTAGGGGACGCAATGCATCAAGAACGCTGCAATGCGTCAAATATCCTGGTACCTTAACACACAATGGATTTACCATCCTAACGTACGTCAACAAAGCGGATCACTAGCCTTCCGCGATGAATAGTTTTATCAAAAGTGTCAATGATTTTAAATAGAACAGATTCAAAAAATAATGGTGCTCTACATTGGAACAATAATCAGGTTCAGGTTGTTTTACTGAAAATAGTTGGGCTGTGTTTACTGTTGTGTGTCTTGTGACACTAATGTCTGTTATTCCTAGGAAAGGTCAGCTGAAAAAACAAACAAACATTAAATTCAGAATAAAAATTTGATGAGGAATTAATTTATTTTACCGCCAAGCGCTGAAGAACCTGTGTATAGACTCGGGGGGGGAACAAATCTAACCTACGTCCTGCGTTGATGTGCTGTTTTCTCTCCTAAAGGAGTCCGCCGAGCGCTTTAACCGCATGCTGTCTGAGCGCGCTCAAGAGATCCAGGAACTGAGGAAGCAGTTGGCCGATAAGCAACAGGAGCTTGCCAAAGCTGAGAAGCAAAGCTCATCAACAACCCAAGAGAGTTATTTAGAGACGGCAAAACTAAGAACCCTGCTTGCGGAGAAAGACAGCCTCATTGACGTAAGATCCCTCAGAGACAACACACTCGTATTGCTGTTAACATGTCCTTGCCTTGAAATGCTCACAGCAATTGAATAAAAAATTATGGGGGAAAAAAAATGAATAACACAATTTTACTTAATTACCTTAAAAATAAAGCTGATGTTACCTTTATGTGTTAAATGTTGTATTCTGCAGAAGCTTCTGCAGCGGGGTCAGGAGAGAGACCGGTTCTTGGCAGAGTTGAGTCAGAAGGGGGAGGCGGATCATGTGTTGGAGCTCAGGCAAACCATTCAGATCATGCAGGAGAAACTTGACGAGAGAGAAGGTGAGAGTCGCGTGTCCTTCAAATCCTCGTACTGGGTATTTAAAGTTGTTTTTTTTTATATTTGTACCCACATTTGAATCCATTTTGTCTCATTTTTAAGCTGAACTATCTAGGAGAAACAGTGATGATAATCAGGAGAACATTCCTCTCCCAACGGTTGTTGTCCTCAAGAAGGAATTGGCCCAGAAAACCGAAGCACTGAACAAAGCACTGAAGAGGGAAAATGAACTGAAGGTCTGTGTGCAGGAAGCAGCTTTTCCTATCCGGTGCTGGAATAGTGTTATCAAATGTTTATTTATTGGGTATTTCTGGTCATTTGCTTTCATATCCAGATATCTTTGGCTGATCTCCAGTCGTTGCTTTCTGAGCTCGAGGGTCGCAATGAAGGTCAGGCTGCCAACATCGCTTCCCTGACTGCTACGTTGAAGACCAAGGATGAGATTATTCATGTAAGAAGTCCTACAGAACTCTGTGAATGCAAACCGGGTTTTTCAGGAGAAATATGACAGAATATTTTTTATTTCTGGATCCCCATTTGTATTCTCTACATTGTAAACATCTGAATGTTTGCAAATAAGCGCTTCCATCTGGGTTGGTTTTTAATTCTGGCTTTTATACATGAGTTACACATTTGTCCTCCTGTCTGCCTGTTCATCTATCAGTCCATCCATCCATCTATCCTTCCTACAGTCCTCTGTCCTTAATAATGATTTTCTTTGTTCCTTCTTTTGATTTGTTTTTCCGTCAGTGTTTCGTTTAGTCCTTCTTTCAACCTTTTTTTTTTTACTGCCTACCTTCCTTCCTGTCTTCCATTAATCCTTCCTTTCTTAAATCCTTTTATCCGACCTTGCTTTCTTTCCTCCTACAATTTAGTTCAATCCTACAATCCTACTTTCCATCCACAGTGTCTGCAGGTTGCATATTTAAAGTCTGGCCAGTTTAGATATACCCGAACTTTTGTATTTGCATTTCAAAAACAGGCCAAAAAAAACCTGTAAATGGAAGTTTGCAAAAGTATCGAATTGTGGGACGTGTAGGAACCCTGAAAGTTGTCGGCAATTAAAGGGAGTAGAAAACTGCACTGAAAGGCATTTTCTTTGGGTGGACTTTAAACTTCATGCAGCCTTCTTCAGCCAGAGATTCATCATGGTTCATTTTTTGATTTTGAGCAGGTTCTCCATCAGCGCCTTGGACAGGGAGGTGATAACCGGACTGATCCCGCCCAAGATCTTCTGTTTGGCTCCAACATGGATAGATCCCTGCCTGTACTGCCTCAGAGAGAAAGAACCATGATAGGAGGAGACAGCCAGCAAGATGTAAAGCTCTAATTACCTTCGTAACTCACGCATAAAATCATTTTAAACTCACTAGTTAGATGGTTCCTTTTTTTTTTTTTTTTGCCCTCAGGCTTTGCCCCATCTTTTAGCCTTGCAGCAGGAGCACGATGCTCTAAACAAAGCCCTTAGAGCTGAACAACAGCTGTACTCCAGTTTAGTTAGGACTGTGAAGGAGCAGGATAGGTAAGGAATGGTGCAACAAGCTGCTATGTCTTTAAATCATCAAAATAATAAAACTACCACTGTTAGCGATGCACCGATCAGGCTTTCACTGGCCAATACCGACTTCCAGCTCTCTTTGAGGTCTGCCCTGACCTGTTTTAATATTGAATTTAATTAATTCAACAGTTAAAGCAACAAAAATTGACCATAAAGAAAAAAACAATGGGCTGCAAGTTTATTGGTAAAGGACATAGTTTTTGATCCAACTAAGATCAAAAGATTATCCCAATGCATCAAAGCACATACCGCCGGCATGTAGCCGACTTTTACTGCAGTTTGAACAATAAACATCAATAAACACCCTGTGTTTGGATTTACCAGACTGGAAAAAAAAACAAGAGTTTAAAGTTGATGAATTTAATACAGACGAACAAAATCTTGATTTTTCAGTATTCGACCTGCCAAACGGAAAGGAAAGCCGATCGGTCGGTGCATGGCTGATTACTTTTGAAATGAACAATGCGGTGACATTCATGACTGCTTCAGGTTTGTGTGCATAAGTGTAACTGTTTTGATCCCCGTGTGTTTTTGCAGCGCCCAGCGTCTCCATGCTCTGCAGCTGGAACTGACAGCAGTTCAGCTTCTCAGGCAGCAGCTAGAAGACAGCATCAAAACTAATGAGGAGCTCAGGGATGACTTGGAGAGAGAGATACAGAGGGCCAAGCTCAGAGAAGGTGCAGTGCGAACACGCTGGGTTGTAGACGAGCATGATGAATAAACGCAGAGAGAAAAGACAAGGAAGGAAAGGAAATCTAGTGCGTGCACATTTTTACTGGGAACAACAAACATGGCTGCCGTCTTTGTCACATCTGGTCTAAGCTTGTGTCTCCTGTTCGTCGGCTTTGTCATGCATGCACATCTGCGCTGCCCCCTTCGCATCTATGTGCAGTCTGTCCGCTGTTTTGTACATAAACATCTTTTCATCTGCATGTCTTTGTCTGTACCCAAGATTCAACTTGTTTCACCAAGCGCATGTATTATTTTTTTTAAACCCATGAAAAATAAAATAAAAAAAGGAATGCTACTGTCGCTCCATCTCCTCTCTGTTCCGCTATTAACCGTTCATCTAAAACATTTGTCTCTTTGTGTGCATCACCTCTCCATCTGCTCTGTTTTACTAACCATCCCAGCCATCTGTTTGGTTCTAAATATAGACATATAAACATGTTATTATACGACAGCATCAGTAAAAGAAGGCTTGGATGAGCTGTTTCTGGTGAAATCAGGACATAATCCACTTGAGTAAAGGCAAAATATTCCTGAAATCCTAATCTAAAAGGTTTAACAATGCACAGTGCACACTTCAATGAAGTCGCAGTATATTCAAGTGACTCATGGATGTCTGATTTCAGTCATCACTGAGGTCTGAGGCTGTTTTCTCAGCATCTTAGCTCTAGTGTCTGTCTGCAGGCATGCATGCTCCTCTCACAGCGCCATCCACAGGTCAGCAGGTGTATAAATAGGTCAGCCGGAAGCAAAAGCATGCATTGCTTACAGTCCCACTGGCTTTAAGCGTGCTAAATGACGCTAAGGTTTCTACATTTTAACATGTAGTTACATAACTGACATTAGGGCTGAACGATTTTGGAAAATAATCTAATTGCGATTTTTTTTTTCGTAACATTGCGATATAATGCAATTTTTCCCCCCAATTTATTTTATCATATATTTTTAAACGTATACAAAACAATAAAATCAATTTGTTTCCTCACCGCGCGGATTAGTTGCTAAAAGACCCACAGCATCTAAACTCGGTGCAGAAACGATTGCGTTCTGCCTACGATATATTTCAACAAAAATTGCTATTTTGACTTTTGTATGCATTAACCACAAGCAACAAAAATGGCCTCTAAATAAAGATGTTTGTAAACAAAGACTATTTAAAACAAGAACTTTTAATGTTTCTATTAATCAGAATATTATTCAAGAGAACAGCTTTTAATTGATCAATCCTTGTTGAACATAAAGTGCAACCAACAAACAAGTCTAAGTATTAAACTGATTGACATGTACTTAATGCTATGTATGATTATACAAACTCTAAAACAAGTAATACAATTAGATTATCTCACTGCTGCAACTGTCTGCCCTTCCATGTGGAGGCAAACCCACTTTAAACATTTTACTGACGCCTAAAGGACGCGTCTGATTCAGTAATTGTTACATAGACAAAAATTGCTGATCTCTGCAATTTGGAAATTGCGTTTTTTAAAATCGCGATTATATTGAAAATGCGATTAATTGTTCAGCCCTAACTGACACACATCTAAAGAAAAAAAACAGTTTTTTTACAAGTCATACACATATGTGTGTTGAGTATAATTTAAATTTTTAGGTTTGAAATAAGAATATAATCGCTGTGCCAGAGCACAGTTTCTTAGATTTACCAGCAATTTATTATCACAATCTAGGTAGTCTTAAATATTTCATTCCTCTTAATCCTATTTGCCTAGTAAGTACATTATTCCAATAAAATATTCCAGTTTAGACTAGTCCACTTGCAGGATTTCTGTATTTGAATAGATAATAAATCGAATGCGTTGCGTAACCTGTTACCGATGTTTGTCTTTTAAATGGAATGATCCAAAATTGTGCACGGTTGGTCTTTGAAGCATTACAGCGGCCGAAATAGAAACGAGATAGAGTTGTATATAAACCCGCCCGTGGATCTGTTCAGGTCTGGACCTCATCGACCCAAAGGAGCTGGAGAGCATGAGGCATCAGCTGGAGGACGCCCAGCGCTGGAACGCCTCCCTGCAGGCTCGCTTGGGAGCCATCCAGAACCGCGGAGGAGGAGTCGGTGGAACCGGTGACGGTGGTGAGGCCGCGAAACGAACGAAGAGTCTTACTGTAATGATTTCCCTAACGTTTAATTGTAAGGTTTTTAATGTGGGTTTCGTGTGCAGGTGACACGTTCAGTTTCATCGGCGATCAGACGTCCTACATGAGTATCTGTGTGGGAGAAGGGCCCGACGATAGCTTGTCCCAGCTTTCTCCTCAGGAGCTCCGTCAGATGGTGAGCTCGTATGACATCATGTCGTTCTGGAGGAGCAGTGGTTTCTGTGTATTTTATTACTCTGTGTTCGGTTAATTGACACGACTTGAATGTGAATTGAGTTTTGGTAAAGATGCAAAACAAAGGCAGCATTTTGGGATCTGGCGACAAATTAAAGTGAAGTACAGTTGGAAAGCGTTACCCCACTGAGGTAATGGCTTATTTAAACCATCTTGTGAAAAACTGTCAAATGATGCAATTTAAAATACTCAATAGACATTTTGTAAATGCAGGCTTACTAAAATATATCCAGATGTGAGTGATGTTCCCAAAGCCTTTGCAATCTTTCTGGCTGGAGCTTTATTGGAAAGCTTATTTTAAAATTATTTCAGAGAAATGGAGCAAGAACGTTACCCTTCCCCACAGATTGTTTTGTTTGTTTTGCCAAAATCAGCTATTTCAATCTGCTCAGCTAAATTGTCAAATAAATTGTAAGTCTTCAACAGCATGGAGGAGGATAGTTTTTGGTGGATAAGCTGCCTTCAGCTTCATGGTTATGGCAACCCTAGGTGATGTTTTCACATTTTACTTTGGCGGTGACAGAAATGGGTTAAAATATGCTATTATTTTAAGTAATTTTTCCTAAAAAAAAAAAATGTAATGGTCTAAACAGGTACAAAAAAGTACTGTACAGTTATTAAATCTATCTATCTATCTATCTATCTATCTATCTATCTATCTATCTATCTATCTATCTATCTATCTATCTATCTATCTATCTATCTATCTATCTATCTATCTATCTATCTATCTATCGAGAGAGATATCTGTATTTGCAAAGGATGAAATTTTTCACCTTTTTTTAAGATGCAATTATAATAAAGTGATTTTAAAAACACATGACGAGTCGTTTTGTGGTGCAGGTGCTGGATTTGCAGGACCGTGTCGCCGGGCTGCAGAGTTTAAACAACGAGCTGCAGAGCAGATTATCAGAAATGGAGAAGTCAGAGCGGGACGTTTTTGAGAAGGAAGACAAGGACGTGACCAGCAGAAGCCGGTTCAAACAGGTTAGAGGCCGAATAACTCCACAGGGACAGAGCTGAGCGTGAAGTGTGGAGATGTTTTAACTACATCTTAGACGCTGAGAAATCGTTGCTGTCTATATCTGGCCTGAAATTGGCTCAGTTAAAATACTTGAATCATGTGTCATTGTCTAACCTCCACCTTTGTGGCTCCTTTCTAATCTAACCTACAACTTAACCTCTGCTCTATTCAGCCTCTTACTGATGTCTCTTTGGTCTGTAGTTCCTCTAACAAGTGTGTTGTTTGCTTATAGTAGAAGCGACCCTCTTCTGTCCTTCCTTTTCCTAATCACTCCCTTTTTTTGTTTTTTTGTTGTTGTTTTTTTTTTATCTCTGTGTCCCATGAAACGGCCTCTCTTCACCATGCCACCATTAGACACATCATGCCATTCTGCTGTTGCTGTGCAGTGTTTTATGGATTCTGTTCCCTCTTTAAGTTTTTTCTTTTACCGAGCCATGTGTGTCACACTCGCCTCCCATCCCATTACTCTAGCAGCTTGAGAAGACGCAGGAGAGGCCGCTACCGGATTCCTTAGACAGCCGACGTCCCCCTGGTCCGGATAAAGAGATCCAGACAGACATCAGCTTAGGAGAGGTACGTTAATGGCTACTTTTTGAATGTTTTTATACAGCTTGAGCTTAGTCACTTTTTTTGTCTCGTTGCAGTCATGAAATTAAATGTATTTTATTGGGAATGTTTGAGAAGAATCAACATAAAGTCCTCAATATTTGTGAAGTGGAACCCAGTTGATAAATTGTTCTTAAGGTTCTTTTACAAATAAGTCTGAAAAGGCCAATGAGGATTAGTATTCGGCTCCTTTACGTTGGTTGTCATAGATTGAATTTATTGCAACCAGTTACCCAATTAGTAAATAGTCCTGCTGTGTGCAATTTAATCTCAAGATAGCTACAGCATTTCTATTCAGGCCTCAGAAGTTTGTTAGGGAACGTTGGACAACAAACGGCATCATGAAGACTGAGGAACGCAGACGGGTCGGGGATGAAGTTATGGGTGAGGCGAGGTTCTGAAGAATATATCAAGCTTTGTTCAGTCTGTTACTAAGAATGAAAAGAGTGTAGCGCTGCTGCGGACCTAACGACACGTTAGCTTAAACTGATGGGCGGGACAGCAGGAGCTGAAGAGAGGCACGCCTTAGATGGGAGATCTGTTGACATGACAACCGTTAGTGGTTAAAAATGATGTTGGCGACACGGCTTGCTTTAGTCAGATGAGAGACAGGTTGAACATTTTAGACTATATGCAATGTGTGGAGGAAAACTAGCAATGCGCCGCGCCATATGCCCTGGCTGTGGAAGCAAACTGTTTTTCTTCAGCTAAGACTTGGAAGCTGGTTGGAGCTAAACAGGGAGGTCCTAGAGGAAACCTTTTAGAGGTGATGGTTAAGTCAACACATATCTCCATTTAAGACTAGACAGTTGATTCTCTCTGACTCTCTTCTTTGGTTTTTTTTTTGCAAAGAAGAATGGGGAAAGAAATAGCGATCGCTACATTTTCAAAGCTGAAAGAGACATCCCCCAAAATGCATTCAGCACCATCCTAGCAAAAAGGCTAAATGCCTCTCCTCCTGTTTGTAAAAGCAGTTTTCTTTACGCTTATTGTTACGCACTACCCTGTGTTGGTCTATCACATAAAATCCCAATGAAATCCATTAGAGTTTGTAGCTGCAACATGACAAAATGTTAAATCAATTCAGCTTGTATAAACTAGGGCTGTGCGATTTATGCCGAAAACCATAATTGTGATTGCGATTTAAATGTGACTTTTCTCTGGATTAACCATAAGCAACAAAAATTTCCCGTTTTTAAACAAAGACTATTTCAGACAAGAAATGTAACTGTTTTTTATTAATCAGAATATTATTATTCAAGAGAATAGCTGGTTCAGTTGGACCTTGTTGAACATAAAGTGCAACAAACGAGTCTATGTATTAAACATTTTGACCGGTACTTAATGCTACGGCGAGATTCATGAAAGCGTCTGGTAAAAAAGTATTGATTTACTTTAACCAAATGACCAACACCTGAAGGACGTCTCTGATCCATTAATTGTTACATAGCCAAAGATTGCAGACCTCTGCAAAATGGAAAATGTTGTTGTTGTTTTTTTATTGCGATTATATTGCAAATGCAATTAATTGTCCAGCCCTAGTATGAACACTGTTGCAAGGCACTGTCACACTAATTTAGTCAATTCTGTTTAAATGTTTAGAAAAACTGCTTACCCCGGGGTTCTTTTTTTTTTTTTTTTTTTTTTTTTTACAATTTCTTTTAGATTGCATCTGGAAATCTGCTTGGTGGTGAGATCGTGGACAGCAGGTCCAGCCAGAGTAGAGAGCATGCTCACTCTGACAACGGAGACGACCACCGTGCAGATAGCAACACAGATGCAACGGCGCTGACGTCTCTGCTGGAGGACTTTGGGGCTTCCTCAGTCCTGCAGCTTAGGTTGGTCCTTTTTTTTCCCCAGAAGAACCTGCTCATTATCTTCATTGTTACCTGAAAATCGCACTAATCACAAACGGCTTATCGCAGAGAGGAACTACGCCGCCTTAGATCGGAAAATCTGAAGCTGTGGGGTCTCCTAAAGGAGCAGAAATCTGCTGAGTGTAAAGAAAAGGAGAGCACCGACGTCTCTGGGAACAGCAGCGACGGGCCGGCTGAGCTGAGGAGGAGTCTGGAGACGCTTCAGTCTGAATCTGAAGATGGTTCCGTGGTCTTTAAATTGTCGAAGGAGACCACAGAGAAGTCGAGCAGCGAGTCACACGGTGAGACCACTGCGACTAATATCAGCACTAGAGACGAGAAACCAAGTCCAAAACCCCAACGTCAGCTAGACGACGAGGCTCCGAAGCAACACGTCACAAGACACAGGGTGCGTTTCACACAGCTATGGAAGTCTAAGGACATATTTATCATTTATTAGATGTGCTTTTAATGTTATGTCTGCTTTATTTGTTTGAAATGTAGGCTGGTGTCAAGTCTCGCCTCCCCGTGCCTGTCCGGCTCAGGGTAGAAGGCAGCACTAAATGGCCATCTGGGAACTCTGACCAGTGGCCGGCTGATGCTCAGCAACCCTGTCTGGATGATGTTTATGGTTCTGAGCAGCCCAACTCTCCCCCTTCCTCCACCATCAGATGTCCCCACACCAGCTGCAGTCCGGCAGAGTCCGACAGGGACTCTGAACCCAGAGCGCCGGCGGCTCACACCCTCAGCGACTCTACTCTCCTTTCTCAGCTGGAGCTGCTGAACCAGGAATGCCAGGAGAAGGAGGCCCTGATCGACAGGATGAGCGAGCAGCTCGCCGACCTGGAGGAGCTCCAGGCCCAGCTGCGTGAAAAGGAGCGACTGAACGAGCAGTACGCAGTGGCCCTGCAGGCGGCACAGTCCACCATCGCTTATCTGACGGCCTACAGCCTGGACAACCAGAGCAACTTTGGTCCCCGCGCAGCTCCCGGCTCTGCGGGACCGGACGACCTCCACGTCAGATGCGCGGAGCTGCAGAAGGCCCTGCAGGAGAAGGAGGAGCTCAACAGCCAGCTCATCGAGCTCCTGAACATGGCGGAGAAGGCCATCGACTCCTCTCAGAGCCAAGATAACAAACCTGAGGCTGATGATCTCTGTTCAAGGATAGAGGGGGCTTTACATCAGGCCCATTCGGACAGACACGCCTGTAACGAGGGCAGCGGCGCCGCTGAGGAGTCTGTGCTCGAGCTGCGGCGACACGCAGACTCCCTGCAAAAGGCTCTTCTGGAGCAGAGTAAGCTAAACGCGGAGCTCCAGGAGCAGGTGAGGGCCGCCAACGCAGCTGCACAACGGGGCGGCACTCGGTCAAACGGCTCCATCTGGAGTCCGAGAGACGCAACTGCAGCGATGCCTAAAGACGACGACTCAAAGAGAGGCTTTGATAATAACGGCTTGAATCAAGAAATGTTTGGCGTTTTGATGAAATGCTTCAGCGCAACAGAGTCTGCTGTTTCCTCCCTAGCAGCCCACTGTAAAAGCGCGTCCCCCCCGGCCTCCGATAAGTTAGAACTGAGCGCCGAGCTGCAGAGGGACTTCGACCTTCTTCAGAGAGCCCTTCAAGAGAGACGCGGACTGAGTGAATCTGCTCAGCAAGGAAGGGAAACGGAGGGACTGAAGCTCCATCAGGACCTCTGTCTCCTTTACAGGGTTTTTAGCGATCGCTCTCGAAGGATCGCCGATCTGCAGGCGTCCGTGCAGGAGGAGCGAGGCCACAGGGGAGAGAGCGAGGCCCACAGGACGGCACACGATGCCAAAGGATTAGCTCCAGATGTTAAGCTCCAACTGGAGACTTTGCACAAGGCTCTGAGGGAGAAAAAGAAGGCGTGTAAGAGTCTGGAGGAGAAGCTGGCCACCGCGCTCACCAGTACACCATCTGCAGAAACGGCACCAAAAGGTTAGGCAACATAACTGTTACAGTCCATGTTCTGATGCTGTTTTAGAAAAAAAAAAAACATGGATAGATGCAATGTTCTCTTTGCTTTTAAAGAAATCCCATCTAACTTGAAATGTATTGCTTCCAACGGCAGCTCCTGAGCAGGGAGACAAAAGCGTGCAGGTGGATTTGCAGGACCTGGGTTACGAAACCAGTGGCAAGAGTGAGAACGATAGGGAAGAGAGCAGTAGCACAGGTAGACGGTCTGTGGGCAGACTCTGCATGTCGTCTGCTGCGTGCGTGGAGACTAATCTCACGTGGGGATAGATTCTTTCACTGTGTGTCTGCATGAGGATGGAGGAGCAAGGCGTCTTCAGATCGGGTCTTATAACGCACAGCGTCTCGTTTCTGGTTTTAACTTTCCTTCTGCACTCTTTTTTTTTTTTTTTTATCTCCCCCACAAGTTGAATTTGCACTGATCAGTTCTTGCATGTTTCCCTCTGAGGTTCAGGGACGTCTTTCAAGCACCTTTTTAATCTCTCAAATTTGATTTCTAGCTGCAAATACAATGATTAAATGTTTCACCTTCTGTTTTTTTTAATGTCTCTGCGGTTTTGTGTTTTTTTGTCAGATCTAGAGGTGGGTGTGAACCCCAGTCGCAGCGCTTCCAGCCTGCCCTCCCTGTTGAAAACCGAACACGCCACCTTCTCCTCCACTGAAAATCTGGACTCAAACTCCAGCACTCCATACCCAAGCTCCCCGGCTCTCAGCTCAGCCAAAGTAGGCGTTTTGATGTTTGCTCTTTTAACAATATAGGAATGTTTGAATCCTGCTGATTGCCTTGAGCGGGAATTTTCCATGCGTCTTTTGAGTTTAACCCGTTTTCCAACACATAGTCTAGTGTCCAAACTTTCGGTACATGTGCAAAAATTGTCAAGTCAAAAAATTAACCTTTTTTTAAACCAGATAAATTCTGTAATTTTTTTTTACCTGCTTTACAAATTATGATCATTTTAAATAATAAGTCAGATTTTTCTACGGAAATGAATGTGAAAATCATTGTAGGTCCAGAATTTAAAAGAGGCTTTTGCTCGTTTGTCATATTAAAAGATGGTCTTTGTATGTAATTAGCCAGTTTTCATAATTGAATTCAAAGCAGATTTTAATGCACCAAAGTATGCGTTTGAGTAATTAAATATCATTGGATAGACGTTACTATGAAATTAAAGAGAACGTCAAAACGTTTATTAAAATATGAGTCCTGCATGCGTACTTTGTATTGTACGTAACATTTTCAATTGTAGGGTTTTAACTTTGCTGTAATAATTTTGCCCTAATTAAAAACTAAACTCTTCCATCGGCATCAACCACCTGCACCAACTCTTTCTTGAAATTCAGTTGGGGGGGGCACCCAAAATCACAAGGGCCACAAATGGCCCCCGGGCCGCACTTTGGGCATGCCTGCTTTAAATAATAGTAAAGTTATTAAAATCAAAGCCTAGCTGGTGCAGGTAACAAATAAATCCTGGACGCTGCAATCTCTCCTATCTGTGATCGTTGACTTTGGGCTTTCTGCAGGTTGCCTTGATGCACTGCTCCATCCTGGGGTTAATAAAGTAATGCTCACAATGTGTTCCCAAGATGTTTCTGAACATCGCCCCCTGCTGGTGTCGTGTAGGGCCGTTTGCTGAGGCGCTAGGCTAACAGCACTGTGTTGACAGGACTTGTTGGTTGTTCAGGTTGTAAATATTTTAGTCAAGTATTCCAGGAAATGGTTTGAGACGGGGGCCAACAGGGGCCAGTGCTCCGGTAGAACCGGGCCCCGGTACTAAAGAGACATTAAATACATTTGGTACAGTGATATGCTCTGGCAAAGAAACCGTAACGGATCTCTGTTTCACGTTTAGCCTCAGCCGTACTGAGATGGGGTCGGTTTTTATCTGCTTGATCACAAGTGGCTCACTTAATGTATTAAAGGATAAAATATCGCCCTGTTTTATTGCCCCCCTGGTACATTTGGTCTAGAACTGCCACTGTCTGAGGGCAAAAGCCACTCTTGCTTCAAAAACTTGCCATTTACCTTGACATAAAAAATGTGTTTCAGCTAATCTGTCTGCTGCGCTCCTGCCAACACGGACCGGTTAGTGGGGATGTCTGAGCACGCCACCACAGACAGCTGAAGCAGCCAATATAGACTTTTTCATAGTAGTTATAAATGTGAAAGGCTTTGATCGTTAGAGAAAACAAGATTTAATATATGAACTGTAAACAGGGCTAATATAATATGTTTGTTTGACCCTGATGTTGTAGCAACAGGTATTGGGAGGCGAGTTTTAAAACTGATCGGGATACTTAGGCTCAGATCAGGCATCGCCATTTAGTTCAGTTTCATTACCCCGTGCAATTTGCCGCCATGCTTATGAAAGGTTTAAGCAGATTCAAAGGGAACATTCAGATTCATTAAATGTTTCCTCAGAGACGATCCTATGCAGTAAGTTATTCCTCAGCTCTTTTTCTGTTCTGTACATGAGACCCGTACCCAAACAAAACGTTCGTCGTTGGCATGGATTATAGGGCGGAAATCTAGGAGGGGAGGAGACGGAGAAAACGGGAGCAGAAAAAGTTAAAACTACCATCATTGGGTCAACAACAAACTTCTTTAAGAAGATTTAAACATCCCTCACTTCAGCTGCACATCGGGTCCTCGGTTAGAGGCAGACTCTGCTACGATTAAACAACTCTTTGTTGTTTTCTTGGATGGGTCAAAGTCAAATAAAAATGTGTGTGTATATGTGTATATATATATATATATATATATATATATATATATATATATATATATATATATATATATATATATATATATATAAATATATATACATATAAATGATAAAAAGTTACTATGCCAACTTTTGAGAGTGTGGGGATGTTATAGATTACTGGTGACCGTATTAGCAAAACACATTACTTGGGAATCCAGATTTAACTTTTTCAGCTGTGATCGGTTCTGTGCTGAATTTATCTGCCACCGCTTGTGTTTCTCTAGGTCAGTCTGAAAGGCCTGCAGACGTACGAGGACTACGGCGCGTCAGAGGACCCCCTCCAGCTCCAAGCACAAGTCAGAGAGCTGAAGGTCCAGCTGGAACACCAGACGAAAGTCATCCTCCAAATGCAAAGCCTCCTGCACAGAAACTCGCTCCCCGGCGACGCAGCTGCCAACGCCTCTGAGCCGCTGGCTGCCAGGGAAAACGAAGGCGCGCCTAAAGCGGATCGCACTCAGGAAAGAGGCGGGAAGCGGGAGGCCGACAACCAGGCGGCGAGGGACAGAGCCGCTGCGGTGAACGCGGCGCTGTGGAAGGAGAGGACGCCGGACCGGAGCACGAGCGAACAGCTGCGTCAAAGCCGCAGCCGCTCCACGTCGCCTGCCAGGTCACGGCTCTCCTCGCTGCGCCGTCGACGCGCCGTCTTAACCGGGATTGGCCGTTCCATCCCGAGCACCGGAGCAACTTTCGCTGACCGTCTCGTTGTTTCCCCTCGACAGGCTGGACTCTCTGGTGAAGTCGCAGGCCAGAGAGCTGTCCCAGCTACGGCAGCAGATCAAGGAGAGCCGGCGGCTGGGAGCTCTGCAGCGCCGGCAGCTGGAGGATCTGAACAAAGCCTTCAAAGAGCTGCTGCACGCCGGCGAGGTGGACCGCAACATGGGGGAGGTGATAAAGGAGCAGCTGGAGAAGAGCCTGAGCCTGCTGGACGGGCTGGAGGGCCGGCTGGACAAAGGTGGCCGCTAAAGCTGCTGTTAAAGATGTCTGCTAGTGGAACAACTAACATTTCACATGTAAAAAATAAACAAAAATCAGACATACTTACGACAAACCTTGTCTCTGTCCTCTAGAAGAATCTCCTCTGGTTGGTGAGGACGCGGCAGCTCTAGATCTGTCCTACAGGTACGTCACATACCCAGCATCCTATTCTGCTCAGCATATTTTAGGTGGGAGCTAGCAGCTATATGGCAAGGCAAATTTATTTGTGTAGCACAATTCAGTACAGAGACAATTAAAATATAGGAAAATTAAACAGAATAAAAGCAAGTAAAAATAAAATGTAGAAACAAAATAGAACATTAAAAACAGTTGGACTAAAAAAAAAATAAAAGGAGGAATAAGGAGGAACCGCTACCTCAGTACACCTAAACGATGACAGCCTCGTCCTTTTTTCACAGAGATCCCGTTTGTCTGTAAATGGACAAACTAACTGAAACGTTTCCTTGGAAACAGAGAGCAGCGGATGAAATTGAAGGAAGTGAGCAAAAACGATATAGTGGGATACCAGAATGCCAAACCCAGAGACGGTTACCCTCGAGCTCCTGGACGACATTTAGCCTAGCTAGCTGAATGGCTTCAGCATAAACTAAGCTGCAGGCTCCTCTGAAGTCTCTCTCCTTAAATTAGCCAAAGCCAACTTTATTTAGAACCGCACAGCTGACCAAAGTGTGGCACAAATGTGTGGAGCTTACGTGATAAACACATTAAAAGATGTTAGAAGCGACGTCTGGGCGCTCTGTCATGACGTGGGCTGACTGTGGGTCAGACGGCTCCACTCCTACGTCCTACACCTAAAGCGAGACGCTTACTGGCCTCAAGGTGTCGTTCATTATAGATGAGAGAGAGAGAGAGAGAGAGACTGGAGTAAAGCGTTGCTCCTCTCCCACCTGTTGCTGCACACTGCTGGTCAGGTGGCTGAAAGAAGGTCACTGGACCTTTTTCCTACATGCAATAAATAGAAGTTCAGCGGTTTTTTAAAAATCTTTCCACCGACAGTTAATGTGTGAAAATTGTGACCCAAGCCAAGCGTGAGAGGCTATACCACCTGATGTTCACAGTTAGATCAGCCATATCATCTTTTAGCCCTTCCAGACAACGCGAACGTTTTTCACGGCTGTTCCAAGTTGCTCAAAGATTCCTTCAGAGTGAATCGTTTTATGAAGAGTAACCCGTTGCTAATGGCCACAGTCCCGGGGAGCATCAGCAGGTTCCTGGGGACAGCCTGTCTAGAATCCAGCGGGACATGGATAACCTGCGTCTGGAGCTAGACGGGGAGCGGGAGCTGCTGCAGCAGCACACCAGACTGCTTGTGCAGCAGAACCTCAGCCTGGCTGAGTGCACCAGGGAGCAGCTGGACCTGTGAGTGGGCTTCATTCACACAGACAGCGTGATGCTTGCTGTGCACTCACTTCCTGTTTCTCTAAAACCTTAGTCTAGTTAGAGTCCTTCGTGGCTTTCTACTGTCTTCTGATTTCTCCCTCTCTCTCTCTGAGTGCCGTTTTGACTCCTTTTTGTTTAATATTTTGTCAAGTTTCAGCCACAAACTTCAATATATTTTCTGTATTGAGTGGAAAGCTGCTGTTGACCTAAAGCAATGTCAGAGGTGCCTCGGTCAGATCACACCAAAAGGGGAATGTTTTAGCCTGCATGCAAAACCCGGCGTGGTTGAACCCTTTCACTGCTCGTCCCGCCGAACACGGCGTCCCGACGGTGAAACCTGGAGGAGGCAGCTTAACTCTGCTGGGACGCTTCTCTTCAGCCGGCCCTAGGAACCGGCTCACGGCCGACGGCAAGGTGGAAGGAGATACAGGACTGTCTCAGAAAATTAGAATACTGTGATAAAGTTCTTTATTTTCTTTAATGCAATTAAAAAACACGAAATGTCATACATTCTGGATTCATTACAAATCAACTGAAATATCGCAAGCCTTTTATTGTTTTAATATCGCTGATTATGGCGTACAGCTGAAGAAACCCAAATATCTCAAAATCTTAGAATATCGTGAAAAAGTATACTAGTAGGCTATTCAACTAATCACTTGAATCGTCTAATTAACTCGAAACACTTCAGGGTTTCCTGAGCCTTGAAAAACACTCAGCTTGGTTCAGTAAACTAAATCACAAGTATGGTAGTGGTTAAGAGACGACATAAGATTCTCACAGTAACTGGTGTACTGACCATGGCATTACTGTCCTTGATTGGCCTGCCAATTCCCCTGACCTGAACCCCATAGAGAATTTGTGGCGTATTGTGAAGAAGAAGCTGAAAGACACCAGAGCCAACAATGTAAATGAGCTAAAGGCCGCTATTGAAGCATCCTGGGCATCCATAACACCTCAGCAATGCCACAGGCTGATTGCCTCCATGCCACGCCGCATTGATGCAGTAATCTGTGCAAAAGGATTCCCAACCAAGTACTGAGTGCATTAACGGATATTTTCAAATGTTTGATTTTGTTTTGCTGTTATAATTTTTTTTTACTTGGTCTGAGGAAATATTCTAATATTTTAAGATAGGATTTTTGAGTTTTCTTCAGCTGGACGCCATAATCAGCGATATTAAAACAGTAAAAGGCTTGCGATATTTCAGTTGATTTGTAATGAATCCAGAATGTATTCATTACATGTTTTTTAATTGCATTACAGAAAATAAAGAACTTTATCACAGTATTCTAATTTTCTGAGACAGTCCTGTAATTAAAGGTCAATACAGGAAGAAAACTCGTTACTGGCTGCAAGAGTCTTGAGGCTGGGCCAGAGATCGACTTTCCAGCTTCAACGTTAAACTAAGAGCTGGATAAAAGCATATTCATGTGTCCTATTCAAAGTCCAGGGCTATATCTAATTCTGCTAGCATGAGCCTTTAGCAGGCGGGGTGGAGCAGAGCTAGCAGCGCTCACTCTGACGCCCCCCCCCCCCACTCCTTCCTTCTCCTCCCAGATTGGCTAAGGAGCTGCAGGAGAAGAACCGCCTCATCCAGAGCCTCCAGAGGCAGGTCCGAGGCCGGACCCCCAGCAGCCACCACAGCTCCCAGTCCGACCTGAGCCGCTCGGACCTGACCACGTCCTCCCGCCAGAGCAGCAGCGACACACAAGGCGGCAGCCGGACGCACGGTGAGTTCCCCCCCCGCAATATAAGATGTTGGGTTCTGACATGTAGTCTGTGGCGTCGGAGTTGTTGGTTTTTAATGCAAGCGATTCAAAATGCACATTTCTCCACTTCCTGTCTTTTATGACTGCTTTCAGTCTTTTCTGAGCACCTGCCTGTAGAGGCTGTTTATTTTCCACTCAGATCCGTCCTGAGTGCCGAGCTGCACGCCACAGCAGCCCGACCACAGCCAGAGCCGGAGTCCAGTTTCAGTCCACCTCCACTCAGAGTTGCATTATTCAGCAGCAGCAGCTATCTGGTTCAGTCCTCAGCTTGTCTTTCCCATGAGGGGAAAAGAGGCACAGGAGGCTGTTAGGAGCTCAGGCCCTGGAAGCTAGCACCTTTTTTACTGAAGCTGGATAGTAAAACGTCGTCCTGTTTCTTTTCAGGCCGGCAGCCCTCTGGCCATAACTCCCCTGCAGGAGGAGCCGAGGAGAAGGGCGCGTCTCCTCACGGACACGCCGGCAGAGGACTGCAGGGCCTGCAGAGGGAGAACCGGCGGCTGCAGGAGCAGCTGAGGAGCAACGAGGAGCTCAACGCCACCCTACGCAGCGAGCTGGACCTGCATCGCTCAATCATGTCGCAGAGCAGCTTTCACCACCCAGAGCAGGATCCGGGGCCCGGTCAGGAGGCCCCAGGGCCCCACACGGCAGCACATAACCCGGGCGGAGGCATCGGTCGGCAGGGAGAAGCAGGACAGCCGCCTCACGTGGTGAATTCAGGTAAATACGAGGCATCAGGAGACGCCTGATCTCCACCAAGGCTTCCTGGTGAAGGTCACAGCGCTTCCTGTTTGTTTCAGCACTCGTTAGTCATGTGAGAGAAATCTATTAATGTCAATAATTAGCAGAAAACCCAGAAAACAGCAGAGTTGTACATCAGTGAGTCGATCATTGATGGATGCAGATGAAACATTCGTGCAGTAATGATACAACTGTTTATGTTGTGCCTTTTACATACCGTTGATTTCTAATCGGTATAAGCTTCTGGTTGGTTTGTTGTTAAATAGTCTGAACAGGCTTTTCCTGGATTTCTGGTTTCCATTCAGGCCTGCTAATTCTGATTTTGAATCAGAATCAGAAATACTTTAATAATCCCAGAGGGAAATTATTTTCGTTGCACGCTCCAGATATACAAACAACTACATATATATATATATATATATATATATATATATATATATATATATATATATATATATATATATATATATATATATATATAGATAATCACCAACTCTTCTTTTAAAATTATTATTATTCTAAGGATTTTGACAATTAGAAGAATAATGAAAGTGCTGAAGGTCTTTTTTTTTTATTGAGGTAGAAGATTTTATTCCAGCAAAAAAAAGGATCAGAAGATTTTCCTGATTAATCCTAAATTTACTTAAGAGTATAGGGAGACAATAAGTTCGACCTGCAGATAACCAGTAAATCTAATTTAACCTAAGACTCAGTAAGTAGCCCTGCGTTGGTTCTGAACATCAGAGCCTACGACAATCCTCCGGCCGACGCAGGACTTTAAAGCTGCAATAACCGCAGAAACGAAGCAGAAAACTCCTGATCCTGTAAACGCAGAAAAGAAAAGCACCTGCAGCGTGAGCTTTGAAGGTTAAGCGCGTGTTTAGGTGGCGGCACACGTTACTGTTTTCACCTAAACAGCACAGTTGTCTCAGCCTGGGGGAGGTTTGTTTAGAGCATAACGTTTAATACGGGCTGGATAAAGGACACATAGCCAGAAAGCCTTCTTGTGTTGACCATATAATCACAATCACATATACATTTTAAATAGTAAAAACAGATTTTTGTGGGTGGAATTGTTCGATTGGAGCCAGCAGTCACCTTTCAAAGCTCTCCTTCGATCTGGCTGACAGACCTGCTGGCCGAACACCTCCAGGAGATCCGGGCCCTGCGGCAGCGCCTGGAGGAAAGCATCCGCACCAACGACCGCCTGAGAGAACAGCTGGAGAGCCGACTGGCCGAGGTGGAGCGAGACCCAGGTACCCGACCTCAGCCGCGCGGCCGACCGCATCCCCTCTGCCCTCTAAATGTCCACTGACCAACGTTTACGCGCCGCTTTCAGCCGCCACGAACATCTTCATCCGCGGCAACGAGGAGCAGGGCCAGCTGGTCGGCGAGGTGCGCCTCCTCTGGGAGCAGAACCAGGTGCTGAAGGAGCAGCTCAGTACGGGATCCAGAGGTACCTTTGCTTCCTACTCGGTCGGCGCGATTCCTCAGTTGAGCGCTCCCTCCCTCACATGCGGCTCCGTCTCTTTTCAGACAAGCAGAAGGAGAACGAGAAGCTCCGGGAGGCTCTGGCCCGCCGCACGGCCAAGCTGGAGCAGAGCAAGAAGGAGTGCGAAGCTGTGAGGCAGCTGAACGGCCGCCTGCAGGAGACGCTGGAGCGCAGCGGCCAGGAGAAGTCGCTGCTGCAGGAGGAGCTGCAAAGGTGCACACTAACGCATCGGCCCCACAGCATTTCTCTGTAACTTTAACTTCAGGAGCGTTCAGAAGCATCCTCCCCATTAGCTTCCTGCTAAGCCGTTAGCATAACTCAGAAACCTGCAACTGGAAGCCAGGAGTCGGGTTTACTTTCTCCCTCTCCGCCGCTTACGGCTCCTGGCTCCAGCCGGCTCCGCTTACGGCTCCCGGGCCGGATGGCAGTACTGACCACCTCTTCTTCGTTTCTGTGCCGCCGCCGCGGCGTCTGCAGGTTGCAGTGCGAGGCGAAGCTCCAGAGGCAGCAGCTGTCCGACTCCCAGCATCTGCTCCAGTCTCTGCGGGTGGAGCTGCAGGTTTACGAAAACCTCAGGAGCGACTCCAGCAAGCACGGTAATCTGAACACATGTCTGACATTCATTTGCTTCTTTTAAAAAAAATAATGTATCTAACATTAAATGATCCACAAAGAAAAGAAATGATTTCTCTCAGAAACTTAACGTGACAAAGTATTTCTTTTTTAGGAAATACCCAGTTAGCAGTAGTCGTCTTTATTTGGTCTGAGCTGAGCTCTGCCAGGAGTCTGCAGCTCTCAGTCTTCCTAATGTAGTGTAGCGCTGTCAATATTTTAAAAAGTGCTTTAAAAGCTCTATTTATACCAAACTTAAGTTAAAAACAGCTGGACTGCATTTGCAGTAGTCCTGAATTGGTTGCGTTGGGTTTAATTTAAGCGTATCAGAGGGCAGGAAATACAAATGCACTCCACACTTTTTAGATTTTACCACATATCCTTCCTCCTTCAGTCGTACATTCTTAAAGGGTATAAATAATTCAGATTTCCCTGTTTAAGTGTTATTTTTGTTATTGTTAAAGTTAAAACTAAACTGAAGTTAGGAAGTCGAGACCTGTTGGAGCTAATGTATGCTAAACAGTATATAATATTAATAATAAGAAGAAGAAAAAGAAGAAACCAAACCAAACCAAACCAAATGAAGCAACCCAAATTATTATTTTTTTTTTTTCATTCTGCCTCTTTAGTATAAAACGGGTTGGAAATCCACCAATCAGTGAACCAGATAAGGATCTGACCACTGTTTCCTTGGATTGGTATAGATTGCTGATTGGCCGGGTAATTGGTGAAAACTAGAATGTTCTTCCTGCTCATTAAAGGCATCAGAATTCAAGAACAAAGAAATGATTTGTATAAATAAATTAACAGTGTGTATCTTGAGGCTTTTTTCCCAGCTGTGTTCAATACGACTCAGATAAAGATCAGGGACAGACGCTGTGAGGCATGAAGGGAGAGAATCGTGTAATTCCTTCATTTTCTGATGGATTTAAACATGAATCCGCCACAAATGTCCTTTCCATTAATTAGGTTAGTTAGAAAGAAACCGAATGAGCTGACGTTGCTGTACCATCGTCTCATATCGTCTCATATCGTTCTGTAAACAGGCCGTCGGTGTTTCTACTGTTTTCTCACTGTTTAAACTGAATATTTCATCTTTTTCTACCTGAATATGCCGTATTATCAGTAATTGTGCAATACTTAATCTGGTGTTCCTAATTTAATCTTTCTGATAACTCATTCTCTGTTGCATTAGAACTAACTCTAGATTAGTTTAGCTTGTTTATTTTTCTCATTAATATAATTTGTTTAGCACTTTCATGCCCAAAACTTCCCCATAGTGGGACAATAGAAGGAATTTATTCATCTCTCGTCTTCTGACTTCACCTCTTTAAACGTCTTTTAAGCGTATTTCAGTGAGATGAGTGAAGAAACGTCTATGTTTCACATCGCCTGTGACGTTTGTCCGTCTCTCCCCGTTAGGACGGCATGAGGGGGCCCCTCAGCCCGTCCCCGTCCCCTGCTCGGGCGCGGTGGACCTGGGAGAGCTGCTGTCAGAGATCAGACACCTGAGGCTGCAGCTGGAGCGGAGCATCCAGACCAACACGGCGCTGCGGCACAAGCTGGAGGAGCAGCTGCTGAGAGGAGCCGGCCGCTCCGACACCATCAACATCAACTACCTGCTGTCCTATCCAGGTACGCCGCCGTTTTCCCTCCCCGTGTTAATCCGCTCTGAGAAAGCGGGAAATACATCATGTTTACCTCTTGTGCTCCAGAGGAAGGGGGCCGGTCACCGGGTCGGGAAGGCTTCAGCAGCCACGAGCACACCGTGGTCCGTCACGGTGAGACACGCTCCACGCTTCTTTAGCTTTTTATTTTTATTTTTTAGGACTCAAACCTAACAGTTCTGTTCTCAGAGGTGAAACATCACAACCACTCGGAGGCGGACGCCGTCTCTGCCTGCAGCAGCTCCGGGGACAGCGTCACCGGCGCTCCCTCCCGGCTGGTGCCGGGCCACCGCATGTGGGCCAATCGCAGCGGCCGCCACGTTCTGGGTCTGATCGAGGACTACAGCGCCCTCCGCAAGACGATCTCCGAGGGCCGCAAGCTGTCCCGCAGCATGGACGCCCAGCTGCACGACTGTCTGCTCGCGCTCGGACAGCCGGGCGCCGACGGCGAGGTACTGAGCGCGCTGCGGCGGGGACGCTTCTTTAGGCGTCACCATGAGCTGAGGGGGTTCTGCTTGCCTGTTTTTTTTAGGTGAGAGGAAAGCAGCAGCTGAAGAGTCTGACCAGCAGCACCAACACCATGCAGCAGGTCCTGGAGGAGGCCGGCCGGCTGCTCAAACTCCTGTGGAGGGTCTCTCTGCCGGCCGGTTTCCCGGCGGAGGACGGCTCCGGCAACCAGCAGGTCGGAGCAGCCTCACATACGCACTCGCTCGCCTCTCTTCCCGCCCCCCCCCCCTTTTTGCCGAGGACCTGAACCTCCTCTGTCGCCCTCTAAACCAGGATGAGCTTCTGAGAAACGAGATCGCCCGACTGAAGAACAGACTGTCGCAGCAGGAGCGGATGCTGAGCGGAGCCGTGAGACGCCTGCGCACCACCAACCAGCTGAAAGAGGGCATGGAGCGCGTCATCATTGACCAGCGTACGGCTTTTTTTACTTTTTTATTACTCTGCTTACAAATACGCTGCTCAAAAAACCGAAAGGGACCCTTTGGAAACACATCAGATCTCCAGTCAGAGGGACCCAAACATGACGTCCCAGAGATCTTCTGTTGGGTTTAGGTCCAGCAGCCCAAAGCCCCCTCCTCATGAAATATGGCTAATAATTTGTATAAATGTTTAAAAATGACTGCGGCCTCTTTACTCCACCTGTTGTTGATCTGATTAAACCCAAAACGGCCGCCGCTGATTAACAAGCCCCCTTCTACTACTGAACTGACCGGGTCCGTTGTCCACTTACTAAATAAAAAACAATAAAGAAAATGTTCTTTTAATGTTTGGAGCAGTAGATAAAGGTTCCATGTTTACACTGAAAGTCCTTCTATTAAAGCAGAGCATCAAAGGAGTCAGTCAGAGCCCTCCGCTAACACGCCTGTCCTTTCTTCCAGTGTCTCTGACTCACGGCGTATTAAGGAAAGCTCGGGGCAATCTGGAGGTGAGTTATCTTACCAAACCGCGGCCCGCCTTCAACCGTTCTCTCTCTCGTGTTTTAATTGTCCTTCAGTGAATCCTTCTTCTTTGTCCCTTTGCCTTCTCTGCATAATAACATTAGACAAATTACTGCGCCCTCTTAGGCCTGAAAGGCCCGTCTGGAGGAGCAGGCCAAGGTTAGTGTGGTCGGTGTTGCAGGCTGCCAGGCGGAGACTTTGCATGGGTTTCCTGACCTCTTGCATGAAGTGAAGCCTTTTTAATCTGTTAGTTACCATCTCACACGCCTATTGGTCTGTTTTATCAGGAGGTGAGAGACCAACACAGGACAGAGATTGATTGGGAGGAACAGAGAAAATAAGAATATGTGCATTTTGTTTTCAGCCCCGATTCAGTAGTTTAGCAAAAGCTGCTTCGACTCGAACAGCTTTTTTTTTGTTTGTTTTTTAATAAACGCTCAACACAGATTCTCAGTTGGAAAGAGTTGGAAAGCTCGGTCTTTCCGCCATGAATATGCTTTTTCATTTCTGCTTCATGTTGGGTTTTCTTTCGGGGTGTCGACGAAACGGGGCTGAATACAGATGCGGACATTTTCCAGATTGGTTTTCTCGATTAAAAGGCGTGTTTTCCTCTCACTGCTGGTTTACTTTCTGCAGGTCTTTCACATAAAATACAAATACGTTTGTAACTTGAACAGGAAAACGTTTGGATGATACTTCGACAGGGCGCTGAAAGTCAGAATAGAACCTTTTTGGGTTCGGTGATCAAAATTATGCGTTAGACCACTTGGACATAAAAATGCTTGTTTATTTAAAAAAATAAAAAAAAGATGTTTTCATAAACCCTTTGCTGTTCTAAAAGATTGACTTTTTTTAAAAGCAAAAACTAGTGGATCGCTATTGAAGATGTAGTTTTATGTTGGTTCTGCTCTTATAACCTATAACAAATAGAGGAACATCTTGTTTCTAAAAGGTTGTAATTTAAAAAAAAAAAAATTTATACCAAATCTTTTAACACCCATCAAGGTGAGTTAGCATATTGAGCAAAATGTCAACGTTTTCGGAACATCTTTCGCATGTTTTTTTTTTGGTGTCTGGCATGTTTGTGACTAAAATTGCATTTTTTTTTTCTCCAAGGTTTTCTCCAACTGATTATTTGTCACCATCTTGTTTCAGGAGGTCCCAGTCGGTGGGATGTAGAGGACACTCCGCCTGATTTCCCCGTCTCCAGACTGAGAGCAGACAAAGACGCTGAATCATCAGAAGGAAGCGATGCTGCCTCGTTGAGCTGCAGCAGCTAAACCCAACCCTGCCTTTAACGGAGCTCCTTGGATTTTAACCAGACATTCTCCAGCCTTCATGTCCTGCTGTAAAATCGTCCCCAGAAATCAAAGCCTTGTTTTTGTACCCGAATTGCACAACCTTTGCCTTTATTTTAATAGTTGTACTAAAGCTGTAAAAGTTTTTTTTTTTTTTTTAAAAGAATGCCTGTGTAAATAGCCATCCATGCCTTGCAGCCAAAAATATTTTCCTTGTATGGTTTTTATATGACAAAGTATTTTATAACTGTTTTAGCTGCCGTATGTGACGGCTTGGAGCTGCTGTGAGGAAATGTGTTCATATGCAGTAAAGCATCATGCTGAATCCAGGATGTCTGATGGAGTTTGATTTAAAAGGAGGAAAAAAACAAACAAACAGTGGTACAAAACTCCTTTTAATGGCATATACATTTTCTGTGAAAGTACAAATTTTGGCCGCCACTTCTGAACAAGTCGAGAATAAATGAACAAAACTAAGAAGAAAAAAATAGCTCAACGCGGTCATGTTTGCTTTTAATTACGGTCATGCAGAGGTTAGAGTAACACTTGGTACTTTTCTAGTCGTCGGGTTGACACAGTGACCTATAAAACTAGGCCTGGGAATGATGGACCATAGTTGGCAAGTGAAGAAGAAGAAGAACAGCACCAAGATCCCTGCAGACTCACTTCCTGTATCTTAAACAAGTTTGAAAGACATCAGGCTGCATTCAGGTTCTAGCAGCCATGAATATTAAATATTAAAGTCAAATGCTTCAACCCCTTGAACCACGACAACTGTTCACTTGGACACTAGAAAAGGTTTCGTTGAAAACGTGTATGAAATGTAGGCTCCCCCTTGCAGAGGAATGAACTACCATCTATCTCTGCACAAGTCTGACGAAGGCCTGGACCAGCTGGATGATTGGCTCGTGGCCTTCGTGGCTCGCCTTGGAGCTGGGTGTGGGGGTCTTGGGCTGAATGGAGGGGAGGAGACCGCTCGCCGGGGATGATGGGGAACCCCTCCTAAAGTGGCGGGACAGGCTGGAGAGTAGAGTGCTCTAAAGTTGGAAAGAAAGAAAGATCATTTAGGGATAACTTAAACTAACAAAGCTTATAAGGAAAAATAAAAGGGATTTAAAATGTCCAACAACTAAAATAATATGTTTGCTATAAGGATTAGGAGAGGAATCCCACAGCTGTGGGTCCAACAGAGACATAATAGTCCATGCATACCACTAAAGCACTGGTTCTCAAATAGCGTGGGGCGCCCCCTAACGGGAGCGTGAATGTATTTTTAGATACAGGCCTTCTAAATCAAACAGCAAGGGGTGACAAAAGCGCCCCCTGCTGTTTGGTCTGCACCTGCAGTCAGTATTATGATGATTACTATTAAAAAATCCTCCTAAAAAGTTCAAATTTTACTTCAAATGAAGTTTGTCTTTAATATTAATGGCTGCATATTATTTTTTTGCCAAATCAGGTTCACAGCTAGTTAAAAGTTGACTGCAGGTAGAACTCAGGTTAAAAGCCATTTATATTATTAATATTATCTAGTTAAAAACATGTGATAATGTTGAAACATTCTAGTTGTTAAAAAACCATTAGTAACCATTGTTTGATATAGATAAAAAGGATTCTGGGAAATTTCCAAACGACAGCTTTAATGCAGTAAAACAGAAAACGGTTTTTAAAAGTTACATTTTAATCCATCTTGTTGGGATGGGGGCCCTGAAAGTTTTTCCTTCTTCAAATGGGGGGAGAGGACATTTGTGGATCCACAGCACTAAAGCCTGGTGATGCATATTCCACACATATCAAGAAGCACGTTGCTGCCCTCTAGTGGACATATGCTCACTAATTTGATACTAAATAGCTAATTTCATATTTACTGTATGTGTTCAATACAAATTATGAATCCCTACATAATTTAGAATAATTTTGGCAAAACTTTTTTTTTCATAATTACAAAAAAATAAAGGAAAAATAATTTAGGTAGTAACTGACTAAACACTTTCAGGTTCACAAAGAAAAAAAAAATGCTACTAGCTAGAGGAAAGGGTAAAAAAAAAAGTTTTGGAAACTCTTTGGGACTTGTAATAATATATTGGAGATAAGTGCAAAAACATAAAAAGAATGTCAAATAAAACTAATTTCCATGTATCAAGAGTAAACCAGAGTTCTGTGGCTCCAAATAAAAACATGGGCTGTTTTTGTTTAGCATCCGTTCAAAGTTCAGCTGCGATTATTAATGAACGAAAAATCAACTACATTTATTTATTTCATTCTATTATTTAGATATTTAACATTTAAAAACCCTGATGGAGTTTGTAACATTGCCAGGTGACAAAACTGTATTTATCAACCTGTATTCATTTTGAGTTTGTCTGGGTTAAACGTGTTCCCCCATGTAATTAATAAACATTCACCATGAGGCTGAATAACGTGAAGACGCGCAGAACTGGGCATAAAGTCTGAACATTAAGCGTGGGCTCTACTCTAAAGCAAAGAAGACGAACATCTGACCAGTTCAGAGCTGAGCTCCTGTTTGAGCCGCTGTTTGTCTCGAGGGAGGATGGTTGGATCTTTGAGGCAGCGGACCGCCTGAGAGATCAGAACGTAGAAGCAGTTCTCCATGGTGAACATCAGCAAGGACCTGAAAACCACAGGAAGCTGCATTAAGGTTTCAGCCGCTTGTCCCTTTGACACAAAAAAACAAACAATACTAAAAGTCCTCCAAATTAGAGTTTATATCAAATCCTCAGAGTTTTTTTGTCTTCATTCAAAATTAGTCTTCAATGTGATTTTTTTTTTCTGTTAAAATTTAAGGATTTGGAGCGCATGAAAACCTCTCTTCACCCCAGTGGATAACAAACCCTTACATTCTGAAGGGATTTTAAAACAAGGGAATAATGAGAATAATAATAAAAACAAAATCAAACTGTTACAGCAGTGTGCTAAAAAAATCTATAATGATGTCTAGTTAGAAAAAAAATAAACAGGAAGAAAACAAAATAGAAAACTGAACATTTCCCCCCAAAATACATAACCAGGAACAATCATTTACAGTCAAAGGTATGAAAAAATGTAAGCGAATAAAAAACAGCCAGTAAGAAATGACAAAAATTAAAGATCAAGTGACTATGCAACAGTTTATGCATAAATCCAAGATCGTTCTCAAAAAGAACCAGCCTGAATAAGCCGGAACTAGGGCTGGGCGATATGGCTTAAAAATAAAATCTCCGATTTTACTTTACCAAATCCGATTAATCGATTTCTTTTTTCCTCCTTTTCTTTTCAAAAAAAAAAAAAAAAGAAATGAAATAAATTAATTTAAAAACTTGCTTTTAAGAGCAGGCTTCACATCACTTGTGTAACTTCAAACTAAGTTTAAAAAAATAAGTAAATGAGTAAATTAAAATGCCTCGCATTACGGTAAAAAAAAAAGGTTTCCTTTTACACTATTTTGACAATATATTTTCCTAACCATATATTCAGCATTGGAAGCTGATCTCTTCACGGAAGCCCAGTGATTAATTTGGAAAAAATTAAATCCCGATTTTCCAAAAATGTATTCTTAAAAAATGTAAACTTGAATTAATCGATTAAATAGATTTATCGCCCAGCCCAAGCCGGAACATTTGCTCATTTTATCAGATTAAAGGCTTTCCTAACTTCACGTCTTCACCTACTTCACAGCTTGGATCTCCTCCCCTGACGCCAGCGACGCTATGCTCAGAGAGGCCGGCTCCTTCTTCTTCTCCATCTGAACACAAACGGCACACAGTCATGGTTTCTGCCCTCTGGCCGGACTGAAGCGCGCGTTCGAGGCGTGCCGCAGACCCACCTCACTCAGCATGCCCAGGGCCACGTTGATGGTGGCCAGCAGGGTCCCGAAGGACGGCGCCACGTCCGGGTCGAACGCCGGAGTCGTGAAGCTGAGCACGAACAGGGTGCGGTACTCAGCCAGGTCCATGCACTGAGAAACGGGCAGAGCTGCGGTCAACACTCCTAATGACAGCTTTGAATAAATAATAGGCTAACACCTTATTTGAAGGGGTGTACATAAGACTGACATTACAGTGTTATAAACATGACATAACACCTGTTATGAACATAAATGACTCCTTATGAACGATTAGGACTGTTGTCAATTGTCATTCGGTAAATTATGACACTATTAAAGCAAAGTTGACATTGTTTAAAATGTCTTTGTTATGACAAGCCCTTAACTTAACAACACCCCAAGCCCTTAAATTAACTTAATCCCAAATCAAGCCCTAAACTTAACCTTGTCTCTGTTAATGTCAAGTTGTCATAACAAAGACTTTTTAAAGAATGTCAACTTTGCTTTGATAGAGTCATAGTTTACCGAATAACAATTAATTACAACATTCATAAGGAGTAATTTATGTTCATAACAGGTGTTATGTCATGTTTATGACACTGTAATGTCAGTCTTATGTAGACCCCTTCAAATAAAGTGTAACCAATAAGTTTATTATTCATTAGTACCTGGTCCAGCAGTATCTGGCAGCAGTCTGGAGTGAAGTGCTGCAGAGTAGCCAGGGTTTTACTCAGGATCTTCAGCAGGCTGCACTGCACGGCCAACAGGGCCTTCTGCTCCGCCTCCTCCCTCTCTCCTCCTCCCGCGTCCTTACTGGAGGTCTGAGGAGGCCGCTGTGCCCGGGGGCCGGGGGGCAACGCCTCGCCGTTCTTAGACTGAACAGAAAAGGCCCGTTAGGTTAGGTTAGCGACGCCGTCCGGTGGCTTAAAGCGAGGAGGAAACAGCTCGGCTCTTAACCTGCAGGTAATGGTGGAGCATCTTCTTGCTGTGGAGCAGGTAGGTGCACGTCTGGCACAGGTAGCAGAGGTTTATCTGCGGAGAGAGAACGACCGGGGGGAAAAAAAAGGCTGAGAAGGGCTGCAAGCTTCGCTCCTTTGGCTGACGGCGGGACGGTCCTTCACCAACCTGGACGTCTCGGAGCAGGTTGGGGAGATGAAACTGCCACTCCTTGCAGAAGCTGGAGAGCTGCAGCAGGAAGCCCACGGTGTGGTCCGCCTCGTCTAAGCAGGAGAGGCTCTGCACGGTGCGCACCGCGTTCAGACACTGAACACAGAGCAAACAGGGTGGGAACCTCCTGAAACGCCATCTCAGTCGGCCTAATGGCTGCAGTTTGGAGACCGGCTAGCAGAATCTCTTAGTCTCCAATGATAATCTACTGACGGCAGTCCTACCTGTAATATGCGTTCCTGGTGCACTCCCACAAAGTCCAGGGCTTCATTGATGAAGTTGTAGCGGAGCGTCTTGAGGAGGCTCTCCATCAACGACATGCAGAGGCGGTAGACGCCGGGCCAGCAGGCCGAGTCCTGGGACTTCCGGGAGAAACTCTAAGACACGTGGAAACATCCGCTTATTAGTAGCTCCATCTACATTTTTCAGCCCAACGCTCAATAGTACTCCAGATTTTCTGTTTAAAGGTTTGTCTTTTTTTCTTTTTAATCCAAATAAAAAAATAACGTCACCATGGATTAATGGTGGACTGTTCTACGGTGGTCAGGAGGAAAAGGACATAAGGGTGGTTAGAAGGAGAGGAAAGGGAGATTGCAGGAAACAAGGGAGAATCAAAGAAGGAAGGATGGAGGAAAGAAGAAATGGTCGTAGCAGGAGGGCTCGAAGGAAGGATGGATCAGTAGATGGATGATCTGATGGGTGGACGTATTTAGGAGTAGGAGGTCAGACAATCCCAGACGTTGAAGGACTAGAAACAGAGACTGGTCGTCTATCTAGACACATTCTATGCACTGCAGCTCTAGGCTCTAGTTTAGAAAGAAAAGTTGTTTTCCTCCTGATCACTCAACAAGAAAAACCTTTACGTGTCCGGCGTGAAGTGGTTGCTGGTTTTAATCCTCACCATCGTACAGCTATCTTTAAACATAAACATACTAAATATAGTTTTAATGTTTTGCTTCCATCAGCAGGTAAACGTTTTTTTTCTGTCAAACGACGATCAAACAAATCGTCTCAGACGTGAGCAGAAGGCGGTGAAAGTCAGCAGGATATAAGAACATCAGCAGGGTGGGTCTGGTTAGTGTTTAATTGCAGCTCGTCAGATTGCAGCAGAGGGTCAGATTAGGGCTGGGCGATATAAAAAAATAAATAAAAAAAAGCATATCAATAAAATAGAAATCATAGATTCCACAGTAAGCCACCCCACTTCGATAATTATCAACAAACCAACTTTTTACCAAAAAAGAAACACCTGCTCTCTGAACTCTTTGAAGGGGGCGGAGCTTGGCTCCTTGGTCTGCATTGTGATTGGTTGGGAGGATGAAATTACTGTAATATTAACCTACATGTTTGGCTAGAATGTAAAGGGAAGGAAAACTGTTCTAATTAACTTTTTATTGATCATCGATATACGTCTATCGATCGATCGATCTTGTTATTAAATTATTGTCCAGCCCTAGGTCTTATTGCACTTAAAACGGTTCAAATAAGAGTTTTTGCCTCTATTTATTACCCTACGCCTTCCCAATAGGAGCCTTATCCAGGTATAAAGCACTATGAAGCTTAAATAGCATGAAGCTAATTATAGACACACCTGCGTACCTTCAAAGCATGAAAAGGTCTGATTTAAAGCGCTTTCTTTCAGGGGGTCGCACATATTTATTGTGTAGATAAAACAGGGAATAAAGTCTCTAGCTAAAAAGACGTTTCCACATTTCTTTAGAGCTAAAAAAGCCTCAAATTAATTCTGTATTTAGAAAGCGTTCATAATGTTATTGAGTGGTTGGAAATGTCTTTTACCTGCGATGCGCCGTTTGAGGAGACCTCGTACACGCTGAGCAGCGGGAGGCAGATGGTCTGAACAACTCTCTCTCCAGCCACCGCTGCTGCCCCCTAGAAGAGAGTCAAACCCCCCCTTCCTCCTTCAGACTGTGACGGCAGACGAGGAACGTGCGAACGTCCAGAGGAGCGGCGGTTGGCGGTGCGTACCTGAGGCGTGCGGGCCAGCGTCAGGAGCAGGTGCAGCGCGGCTTCGGTGAAGTAGAGGTTGTGTTTGCAGCGCAGGCTGATCTCCACGGCGCTCAGCACCGACGGCAGCACCGGCACCTTCCTCATCACCAGCACCCAGTGCTCGCCGTCCTCGTCGGTGCGGCACAGCTCCTTGGCCAGGTGCAGGGCGAGCACGCACACCTGGAGGAGGTAAGGAGAGCAGCTGGTCTGAGAACGAGCGGGACATAAACTCCCCCCCCCGCGTGTCTCTGGTCGGAGGCGACTCGCTCACCCCGTCCCTCTGGTCCTTCTGCAGACCGCGGGGAGAGTCCGTCTCCATGCTGTCCTCCTGCTCCAGCATGTCTCCCATGCGGCTCATGTGGCGAGTGTTGTCGATGAGCGCCAGCGCCTCGTCCTTCACCGTCTCACACACGGAGAGCAAGAGCTGGGGCAGCTGGGAAATATCTCCGCCTGGACAGTGGAGAAGGCGTCAACGGACCGAGCGTTTGTTTCAATCAGACGGAAAGAGGGGGGAGAACGTTTTGTACCATTGAGTCCCTGGATCTGCAGCACGGAGATGAGCGCGGAGAAGATTTTGGCTTTGGTGCGGTCCATCATCTGCTGGTCGGCCTGCAGGACGCTCTCCAGGATCAGGGCGAGGGGGGAGAGGATGTCCGGGGCTGCTGCGACCACGCTGCGACACAGAGAGAGAGGCGTTAACGCCGTCTGATCGTGAAAAGTGGTGAACGGGAGGTCCAGCTCTGCACACCTTCTCCACTGTTTCAGGAGGATAATCAGGAGGGTAGCCATCATGGATCCCAGACGGAGGCAAGGCACCGACGTGGGTTTGGTCAGCTGGAGAGGAGGAGAGAGAGAATGTTAGAATCTGGATTAAAACCAAACAAAAAGGACAAGAAATCAAAGATGTGGCTTCATGTGAGGACTTACAGCGGCTTTAGTCCCATCTAGGACATCCATGAACAGCTTCAGTTTGGTTGAGTCTTCTGTCAGATGCATCACCTCGGCCTGAAAACACGCAGGAACACCAGAGTTTAACGTTGTGGATAACATCCTTGTTTCCTCACCAAGAGTCAGAAGGAAAGGTGTGTTTTAGCTTAGCATCAAAAGCTAATTAACCAGATTTGTGAAAAAAAAAAAAAAAAAAGAAGCAAGAAATATCAAATATATAAAGGTTCCATCACCAAGTGCCTCGCAAAAGTATTCACAACCCGTGAACCTCTTAAAACGTTTCACCATGTCTACAAGTCTCAGTTAATTTTAGTGCAATTTTCCATAAGAGACCAAAACACCAATGACTGGATATGTGAGAAGTGGGAAAAATGCACAATTTTAACTTCTTTTAACAAACAGCAAATTAAAACATTTCTGTGCAACAAGAAAGTATCAAGAAGAGCAGTTTGCAGTTTCCCCACAAGCCTTTGAAAGACTGCGTGGAAACAGCATGATGGTGAGGGGATGCTTTCTTCTAGCTGGTCACAGTTAATGTGAGGATGAATGAATGGACCACTTACAGGGCAATCCTGCATGAAAACAGAGTAGAAACTAGGGAGGAAACTCACATGTCAGCAGGATAGAGGCTCTAAACAGGCCGCCAGAGGACTGCTTAGCTCTGACAGCATTCCTAAGTTCAAACGGTCTAGTCAAAGGCCAGACCTAAATCCAGTTGAGAAACTGAACACATTGAAGGTTGTGGTTCCAAAATGTAAAAAAAAAAAGGAGATGCTCATATGGCAAAAACACAAGGTACTATAGTAACGATGCAGCAGCAAGAAGCAAATTTTTAAATAAAACATTCTGCCAGATGGAAATATAAATAAATAAAAAAACAGGAGTCAATAAATCCTCCTTTCCTTTTTTCCCCTTAGAGGTAAACTTCAGAGTTCAGACAGGTGGACTTTATCTAAAGCGAGAAGCTTTTTCCTAAAAAAGGCCTTTGAGCTATTGTTAACAAGTTTATCAGCTCTCAGCAATTCTAAACCATTTCTTTTAAAAACAAGCCTGCTGCAACTCTTGTGGAGAACAACCAGAAAGCTCACATGGGTGGTGGAGAGAATGAGCAGCATCCGCCAAGCAGAAATCAGCATCTGCGTCTCTGGGAAGTAGCAGATGCCCTCCTCCTCCGTCTCCGCCACATGGCACACCAACGACTTCACGTACTGGGACCAGTAGTCGTAGCGCCGAGCGTTGGAGAACCTTTGAAGGCCGTCCTTCAGAGACTGCTCCAGGGAACCGCTGTGACATCACACACAGGCCATTTTTAGCATCGGCGTAATAATCACTGCTGAGGCTGCAGGGCGGTACGGTTACCTGACGACGTAGTAGATCTCCAGGCCGATGATTTTCATGACAAACGCGCAGGCCTCCAGGACACACGGCTGTGGACACATCATCAGGCTTTAATAAATATCCAGATAATCAGTAAAAAAAAAGGTGAAAGTTGGGATCCAGCGTAATGAGGACCTCGGTGGTGTCCGCCGACGGGGCGAGGGTCCCAAACAGAGGCGTGGTCAGGTTCTCCCAGAACCGCTCCCTGCACACAAACGGCAACACACCATGACGCTTTCCCCACAAAACCCGGGCGGGAAGTCATTTTATTTGGCCGCTTCTCACTTGGTGCGGAGGACGGAGATGGCGCTGTCTCTGCGGTCCTGCCACAGGGCCAGGAGGAAGGCCAGCGCTGCGCGGTGCAGCAGCGGAGGACACCAGTACTTGCCCTGCTGCTTGGAGTCGATCAGATCCAGAACCACGTGGAGGCAGCTCCACTCGCCCACCAGAAACTCCTGCGGGTTCGACACAGACGTGGATCTAGACGCGCCGAGGCAGGGAACAAACGGCGCCATGGCGGTGGCGGCATACCTTGGAGCCCTCGCTGCCGTCCTTCACCTCCAGGTTGAGGAAGAGTTCAATGAGGCCGGGCTGAGTTTCCACGGCCACCGTGAGGAACTCCAGGATCATCACCTTGATCCGCATGTCCTCCGTTTTGCTCTGCAGCCGGGCCAGGAACGCGTCCCTGATGGCCGCCGCGTCATTCCCGAGGCAGGCGTACACGGACATGGGAGCCACCTGCGGGCGGGGCCAGTTTAGCGTCCATCCCATCGGGCACAGCGCCGCGCCGGAGCAGAGAGGGTCTTACCGTGGCGAGCCTTTTGAGGAGCTGGATGGCGAGGCGGGGCAGCGCCGGGTCGTGTTTGTGGTAAATGTATTTGGCCAGGACGATGATGAGGTTGCCGCCGTGGCCGCCGTGCTGCGTCAGCGCCTGCTCCAGGGGGGACACGGCGTCGGACGGCGGCTTCAGGCGGATCACGTTGTTCGTGACGGAGAAGGCCAGCTTGACCGTCTGGATCAGAATCTGACCCGGACCCTCAGAACCACAGCTGAGAGAATATGTGAAAAAGATAAATAAATAAAATAAATGTATCATGGGGCACAACAAAAACATGTGAATTGTTAGGCAGAGGAGAATAACGCACCTGCTGGGCTGAGCAGCCAGGACAACGTCTATGGTGTCCACGCCGACGGCCATGATGTTGACTACAGCCTGTCCAGCTTCTGTGTTCGCTAAGCTGTAGATGCAAAGGGACTGCAGGGTGGGAGAGCTGCAACGACACAGGAAGAAGTTAAGGTTGAACTTCAAGATACTAAAATCGTCTCCCCATTTTAGTCTATAATAATAACAATAATAATCGCCTTGAACTTTAGCAGCTTGGTGACTAACATCTATGTCAGGCATGTCCAAAGTGCGGCCCGGGGGTACAACACAAAGTATTCATCCTTTAATAAACACCCGTTTGACATTCTCTTTAATTTCATAGTAACATCTATCCAATGATATTTAATTACTCAAATGCAGACTTTGGTGAATTAAAATCTGCTTTGAATTCAATTCTGAGTGTTTTTAAAGAACTGACCCAAATACTGTTCTTATATTGCTAGACCAAAAAGAGTTAGGTTTATTATTGTTAAAGAGTCGCATTTAATTATTCAGAATAATTGTCAAACTGGATGACCATCTTTAATACAACAAATAAGCAAATCCTTTTTTCTTTTACCTTTGGATCTACAGTGATTTACACATTCCTTTCCTACAGAAAATCAGACTAATTTATATAATTGAAATGATCATATTTTGTAGAGCAGGTAAAAAAATGTAACATTATAATTCTTTTGGTTTAAAAGAAAGTGTGTTCATCTTTTTTGCCTTCGAGTTCCTTTGACTTGACAACTTTGGCTTGTGTGCCGAAAAGTTTGGACACCCCTGATCTACATCGATATTAGGCATCAAACTATTCTAGATCCATGACTCCTGAGATATTCTAGGATTCTAGCAGATATTGCATCCAAGCATAATTTTCCTAATAGCAGCATTGATTGCACATATTAAAAATGGGAGGATGCCACCGTTTTAATACGTTGTCCAGCTCCAATAACAACAAGCATAATTTTAATTTAAAAAAATGGTGGAAACATTAATACAGTTCTGATGACATAAAACTACAAATGAACAGAAAAGTCAACATCCCAGTAAACTAATAGGAGGTGTCGACAGCAACCCTCTTCTGACTGAAAGGACAGTTAACTGAGCATTGGAGATGTTTTCTAAATATTATAATAGAGAAAACATAAAAGGAGCCTGAAACCATTTTGAAAATCTGTGGCTTCCAGAAAAATATGCCTGCTTGTTCATTCAAGCTGCTGCTTAGACACGGAGCAGGACGTTCTCTGTTATGAAACCTGCTTCATTTAGAGATGCTGACAGGCTTTTGGAAATCTCAGTTAAATCTAAAAAAAAAAATAAACAAGGATATTTGTTTACACAGTGTGTATATTGTGCACTTTTTATATTTACAGGCTATTATTTGTAAAAGAGGAGATGCTGCGGTTCCTTTTGGTTGAGCTTTACTCAGAGAGATCCACAACCTGGAGGACTTTATTGTATTTGTAGATTTCTAGGGATGCAAAGGAAGCATCTGCTGTGCAACTTTGGGCTGTTTTGGAGAGAATGCAACGTTTTATTTTAGAGCATTTAATTGCTATATTGTTTCAATTTACACAAAAAAAAATTTAAATATCTCCATTTATAGTTTAAAAATAAAATGGAAATCGACTAGAATCAGCAGTTCAGAGAAAAGAAACAGCCAAAATAAATAAATAAATAAATAAAAATCTCCAGTCTGTGCACATCTAGTGTAAACATCCATCAGTGAAGAAACGGCACAAAGTGCAAACGCTGATGGTTTCCTGAATCCAACACCTCTATGATCCAGCTCTAAATGACAAGAAACCAGAAGCTTTTATATCACTAGAGCCGTACCTGCCCCGGTCCTCTCCTTCTGGGCTCAGATTGAGAATGGCGTGTATCAACTCCAAAATATAGCAGCCTGCAGAGACAGACACGTCAACTCTCACTCTGGTTTCCTCTCCCTTAGAGCAAGGTGAGGACAAACAGCGGCGCGTACCTATTCTCTCTCTGACTCCATGGGTGTTGTACCTCCACTTATGGTACGTTGGCAGCATTTCCTTCAACACCAGCAGCACACAGGGAATCAGTCCTTTGCTCTCAGTGCTTCCAAGCTGACCCTGACGTATAGAAATGTGGTGCCATACATTATATAAAGCAGGAATCCATCCCAGATGAAGTTCTTTGTTCAATAAAAAGGCTCCGTACCTTCACCAGGGTTGTAATGAGACGAAGGAAGGCAATGGTAACAGCATACTCCCCTCTGGGCTGCTCGATCTGCACCAGCAGGTTGCCATAATTACCTGCCTTCATCCCCTCAGCACTAAAGACAAAAAGATTATTAGTCTCAGATTTTACAGACGAGTTCAACGTTCAGCAGAATGTGATCTGGCTTTTTTTTTTTGGGTGTACCTGACACACTGGGCCATGTCGGTCAGAGGGTTGGAGGCGAAGGGGAGGAAGCCAGTGTGATGCAGGCTGGACCAAACCTGCGAGTAAATAAGGACCCAAAAATGAGAGGAGAAACGTAAAAAAAAAAGAGCTGAATCTCTCGTTTCTGCTCGTCCGTACCTTCCCTGGCATTCTTGCAGCCAGCACAGAGAGGCAATTCACACAGGAGGCGATCACATCCACCGGAGGGTTGATGACTGAAGTCAGCCTGAAAGGACAGATGCACATGTACAGGATCCAGACCACAAAGATACCCACAAACTAAGTTTGGACAAATGTGTTTGATGTTAGGTCACCTCTGCAGCAGCATGTAGATGCGTGAAGTGAGCGGCAACAGACAGTCGGACACGGTCCAGTCTATGCTGATGATCTTATGGACCAGGTCCAGGATGGGCTTCACCCGTACACAGTGAGCTATGACATCTAGCACAAACACCGTTACAGTGATGAGTTAAATAGAGACGCTTGTTTTTCCATCATAAAAAAGGTCATTTCTTTGGATTAACAATCAGATTTTGATAAATCTTAGGATAATCTCTATAAAATTCAACAACATAGTCACATGCAACACACATAAAATATAACATGTTAAATGTTAATCCAAACTGAGCAACATGGACCAAGGAGTAAACATTACCGTCTATAGCCGCAAGTGGGTGCTCTGGGCTTCTGAAAACTAAACGCTGCTCCTGTACCGCTTCATTTATTAAAGCATTAACTTAAAGACAAGAAAGACTGAACACATGCTTGTATGTTCTTTTCCTGTTTCAGTATGCATTCATGCAGCAGATGCACGTTCAAGAGCTTTACTGACTTTTCTATGTTGCTCCCAAACATCTATGTTGTACTATTAGCTTAGCATGTAGCATCGTTACGCTCACGGCCTAATTTCTGCGTAACTTTGACTATTTTCAGCGTAGCGGCCCGCTACACTGAAATGCGCTGGTGAGAACCTTCCCGGTTGGATTTTTAGGCTCGTCATGCCAATTTAACCCATTCAACCTCCCAGGTATGCTTCATGTTATTCACCCTGTTCTGGATGCAGGTGTGTAATTGATTAAGTAGCATTACCAAATTAAATGTCAGTTTTTAGTCTTGGATTTTGTGAAACAAATTTCTAAATAAATGCGACATGTTTTTTTCCCCCCTTTTTGACTGATGCGACTTATATTCCAGAGCAATTTTCCTTATTTTTTGGACTATAAGGCACACTTAAAACCCTTAAATTTTCTCACAAATTTATGGTGTGCCTTATATATGATTAAAGTTGTGCTTACTGGCTGATTTTATGGGATACAATGCTCTAAAAATCTGTTAAAATGTGTAAATACGACTTACCGCTCAATGGATATTCGGAGCATTACGGTACATTGTGTCATAGACATAATATAAGAGTAGACGCGTCATTGGGCGGGTTCTGCCTATGCTGCGATGCGTCAGAGCGTCCGCCATCCTAAATGTGGCAAATCTGCAGTTACTCAGTCACTTAAACAGTATCAGAGGGACTTTAATCTCTGAATATACTTTGTATTCATAGTATTTTTTTTTTTGTAATATTACAAGTTTATTTTCGTATCCCTTTAGCTTCATTCTCCTGAATTTATTCTCCTAAAGAATAAAAATATTTAAAATAATCTAACCTGGCCCTATTACTCCAGGAGTGAAATAATTCTGCAAACTGTGATTATTCTGGAAATGTTTCCCCTTAATTCTCATAATATGATGTTTTTATCATAACATTATCACTTTTGTGTTTGTTTGTTTATTTGTACTTGTTTGACCTAGGACTTTTTTTCCCCTCATATTATTAATTTTACCTCTTTAATACTCACCCAAAAAGTCTGCTCCTAAAGGTTCACATGTGACACGGTTTTTATAAAATAATGAAGACCACAATGTTTAGATTTAACAAATCGATCCTCATAACATATACACACACAAATATATATATATATATATATAATATATATATATATATATATATATATATATATATATATATATATATATATATATATATATATATATATATATATATATATATATATATATGTGTGTGTGTGTGTGTGTATTTATTGCAGCACAGGAATGAGGCATTTTCTCTGATCCACGTTCACAATAACAGAACTCAACTTTTTTCTGCCACATACAATATGGCGGTGACGTTGACGTGCGAACCTGCGCCCTATGACGCGTCTACGTATATGATGTCTGTGCATTGTGTCACTACCTGAATGGACCCCTGAGCCGTCTACAAGACTGCCTGACTGTAATGTCTAGAACTTGAAGTGCATTCATGTAAGTCAGAGTACACGCTTGCAACAATAAACCTAATAAGTTAATTCAATATAAAAGTTACGTTTATTTTGGCAGTGTTGCAGCAGGTGGATGTAGCCCCTTTTTTTTAGTATTAGTAGTATTTAGTATTTTATATTAGAGAAGTGATAATACTCAAGCACAACACTTCTGGCTGCTTTTAATTCACTTGAACCCACAATAAAAACCCTAAATACTAAACGTTCTGTACCTGCAGTGGAGACGACGTGCAGCAGCATCTCCACCTCACAGGTGAAGAGAGTCCAGGCGCTGTAGGAGTAGTCCCACCTCACCATGTAGCCCTGGTCCCCTGCGATCATCACCTGGCCCAGCACTCCCTGGGGCATCCACAGGTTAGTCTGCCCCGCCCCTAATGGTGGACGACACGAAGGGATAAACATGTGCCTGTTTATAGACATCTGTGCGTGAATGACGTTATGCCAACCAGGACTAACCCAGAGGGTAGAGGAGTTTTGGAGTCTGTCTCCTCCACAAAGTCTCGTCGTCCTTGGAAATGATATCGTTGGGCTTATGTTTGTAAACCTGTGTGTAGAAGGACATCTTGTCCAGGAAGTTATACACCTGCCAAACACAAGTACAAACATTAAAGCGTTGATTAAAAGAAAGACTGCTGTCCATCTGTTCAGCGAGACATTTTACCTTCTTTACGGTCGACTTGTTTGACACGAGCGCCGTCAGGAGCTGCAGCAGCGGCCCGATCTTATGGGGGAACATCCCAGCAGCGCTGTCCAGGATCATCCCCAGCCCCCTGTTCGGCTTCTGCGTTTCACATTTAGACGAAACAAGTCGGTTTATCAGAGGAACGTTTATTTTCAGCAACAATTTACCTCCCTTCCTTTTGCGTTTTGTCTCACCATTTCCCAAAAGACTTCAGCTAAACTGGGAGCAGAGAGGACGTCACAAGCAGCTTCGATCAGGTGAGAGCCCTCCACACCGTTAGCCTGCAACAGAGACGGCAGGAGAGCAAGTTACCGATACACCTTACACGTATTAATTACTTGATTTTTTCTCTTTAAACATGGAAACACCAGGCAGTACCTGCAAGCTCTCTTCTTCAAACGAGGTAATGACAAAT
Source organism: Fundulus heteroclitus (assembly GCF_011125445.2). Classification (NCBI taxonomy): domain Eukaryota; kingdom Metazoa; phylum Chordata; class Actinopteri; order Cyprinodontiformes; family Fundulidae; genus Fundulus; species Fundulus heteroclitus. The sequence continues at coordinate 21,835,139 of NC_046368.1, forward strand.
GAGAGCAGGCCGTAAATACACATTTTGGCCGTGCTCGCTGTACACTGGAACGACAGAGATGAAAAGATGACAGGAGATCTGCAAAATTGCTTTAATCTGCCAGTTTTAGCTTCGACTTTTATCTGGGCTTATTTACGTTATTTCCCGAGACTCCCAGCCCCTTCAGCATGGTTGAAAGGTACTTGAAGACGCCCAGCTGCAGGGCCGTGTTGCCGATCCTCCGGATCACAGGACTGGACTCGTCGGGTCTGAGGGTGTGTCTCAGCAGGACCCAGGCCAACAACACCGGTCCGTGATGAGGGATGTCACCAAACGTCAACAGCAGCTGATCCATCTCCTGGAGATGGAAGAAAATAACACAAATAAAACTGAATTATGAAAGCTTCATTTATCTACTACACTGTAATGGAATTACACTGTTTCTCATGTGTTTTTGAGAAGCAGTTGAGTTTATTGGTGTTTATTCTGGGCCAAACAAAGAAAAAAAAAAAACTTTGCACAGCTTTGATGGTAAAGAAACATGAAATCTGATCATCTCTGCTTCAGTTAAAGGTTCAAGCCCAACCTTAACGACATCGGGGGCCCCAGAAAACTGATGCTGCTCTGTGCAATCCTCCAGCGCGCACTTGTGCAGAAAGTCGATGTCCATTCCCTCCACCAGGATGAGAGAGCTCAAGTATCTGTCAGCCGGAGAAACAGAACTAACCATTAGAAACTAGATGAAAAAGCACAATTAGAAAACTAATCAATCTAAAGATGTCAAAACAAGCAGCAAATCCTGAGAATAGATGTTCAATACATAAATATCAGACAAGCGGGTCTAATTCTGAACATCTGACTATTAGAATACCGACTGATTAACGAATACCAAAGTTTCAAAGTTTTGTTTTCACACTACAAAAATATAATTAAAAAAAACAACTAATAAAAGTTATATACTTTGGTGACCGGTCACGCCGATCAGAGGTCACCAAAGTTGGTGTTGCTTCGGTTTGTGAGTTTGCTAAAACTATGTCGGACTCTGTAATTTTCTCTGGTCCCCTGCCTGATCTGACCAGTGATGACATGTTTAGCCGCATGTCATCATTCAACCGCTGGTTGTCTAGGTGGTGTCCAGAAAACGATGTGGGCTACATTGATAACTGGAGAACTTTCTGGGGAAAACCTGGTCTGATCCGGAGAGACGGCATCCATCCTACTTTGGATGGTGCAGCTCTTCTTTCTAGAAATCTGGCCGGATTTATTAGTTCTCCTAAACGCTGACAACCCAGGGTCCAGACCAGGAAGCAGAGCCGTAGTTTAACACACCTCTCTGCAGCTTCTGTACTGTTACCTACCCATTATCCTATTGAGACGGTGTCTTTCCCACGGCCAAAACTTAACAGATCAAAAACTGATCTAAAAGGAACAAATCATAAAAACCTAATAAAAATCAATATGGTTCACCTTGAACCTAAAAATAAAATAATAAAATGTGGTCTATTAAATATAAGGTCTCTCCCTCCAAAGACTTTGTTAGTTAATGAATTAATTTCTGATAATCAGATTGATTTGTTTTGTCTCACAGAAACCTGGCTACAAGAGGACTACGTTAGTATAAATGAGTCAACCCCCTCCAGTTACTCAAATTTCCACATTCCCAGATCTGTGGGAAGAGGAGGAGGAGTGGCAACTATCTTTCAGTCTGATTTATTAATTAGTCCCAGGCCAACTAATAATTACAGTTCTTTTGAACATTTAACCCTCAGTTTCCCTCATCCAAACTGCAAAGCAATAAAACCTCTTCTGTTTGTTGTTTTGTATCGTCCACCAGGCCCTTACACTCAGTTTTTGGATGAGTTGTCAGATTTCTTATCTGATTTGGTGTTAAATACTGATAAGGTTATTATAGTGGGTGATTTTAACATCCATGTTGACACAGAATGTGATAACCTTAGTGTAGCCTTTAAAACTATCCTAGATTCAATTGGTTTTGCTCAAAATGTGCATGAACCGACGCACTCTCGGCTCCATACTTTAGACCTTGTGCTGACATATGGCATTGATTGTGAAGAATTAACAGTATTTCCTCACAACCCTGTCCTGTCTGATCATTTTTTAATAACATTTGAGTTTAATCTAACTGAATTCTCCACCCCCAAAAGAGGGTTCCATTATAGTAGATTTTTATCGGATAATGCTGTATCAAAACTTAAAGAGTCTGTCCCCTTCTTAATATCCTCCGTATTGCAGAAATGCCCTGTAGATGGCAGCATTGCTGTTTCTTCCCATTCACAAATCGATACCTTTGCTAACAATGTGACTTCCTCATTGCGTTCTGCATTAGACAATGTAGCTCCCTTGAAAAAGAAGGTGATTATTCACAGGAAGCTGGCTCCTTGGTTTAATTCAGAGCTGCGTTCCTTGAAGCGCAATGTTAGGAAATTGGAGAGAAAATGGCGCTCTACACACCAAGAGGAATCCTACTTAATCTGGAGGGACAGAGTATTGTTGTATAACAAGACCCTCTGCAGAGTTAGAGCAGCATATTTTTCATCATTAATTGAAGAGAATAAAAATAATCCTAGATTTCTCTTTAGTACAGTTGCCAAACTTACCCAGAGCCACAGCTCTGTTGATCCATCCATTCCCTTAGCTCTCAGTAGTAATGATTTTATGGGATTCTTCATAAATAAAATTGATGCCATTAAAAATAAAATAATTGGCATGCTCCCAAACATGATTACCTCGTCCTCAGTAAGTGAGGCAGCATTGGAGGAATCTTTAGAATCTGCGCAGTGTTTGAACTGTTTAGAAGCAGTAGAGCTTTCTGAGCTATCTAAAATTTTAGCTTCATCTAAACCTTCTACCTGTATGTTAGACCCAATCCCAACCAAGTTGTTTAAGGACATATTCCCTTTGATCAGTGGCACTATTTTAGACATGATTAATCTATCCTTAGTAAATGGATATGTACCACAGGTTTTGAAAGTAGCTGTTATTAAACCTTTACTTAAGAAACCTTCTCTTGATCAAGATGAGTTAGTAAATTACAGACCTATATCTAATCTTCTTTTCTTATCTAAAATTCTTGAGAAAGTAGTTGCTAATCAACTTTGTGAACATTTACAAAGTAATGACCTACTTGAGGAATTTCAGTCAGGCTTCAGAGCTCATCATAGCACTGAAACAGCTCTGGTGAAGGTCACTAATGATATTCTCATGGCCTCAGATAATGGACTTGTGTCTATACTTGTCCTGTTAGATCTCAGTGCTGCGTTTGATACAGTTGATCACAATATTCTCCTACAAAGACTTGAACATACTGTAGGGATTAAGGGGAAAGCATTAGGCTGGTTTAAATCTTATCTGTCAGACAGATTCCAGTTTGTTCATGTTAATAATAAATCTTCCTCAAACTCTAGGGTCACCTGTGGAGTACCACAGGGTTCAGTCCTTGGACCAATTCTCTTTACTATATATATGCTTCCGATAGGCAAAATTATCAGACAGCATGGGATTAATTTCCACTGTTATGCTGATGATACTCAGCTATATTTATCCATAAATCCTGATGAATCCAATCAATTACTTCGACTGCAGTCATGTCTTGATGACATCAAAAGCTGGATGACTTTAAATTTCCTGCATCTAAATTCTGACAAGACCGAAGTTTTAATCTTTGGGCCAGAGTCCTCAAAAAATAAACTTCTTAACCAATCACTTAATCTGGGTGGCATTAAACTGGCCTCTGGTAATAAAGTTAAAAATCTTGGTGTTATTTTTGACCAAGACATGTCATTTAAATCCCATATTAAACAGGTTTCCAGAGTTTCCTTTTTTCACCTCCGGAATATCGCCAAAATTAGAAACATTCTGTCCAGGAGTGATGCTGAAAAACTGGTCCATGCATTTGTTACTTCAAGGCTGGACTATTGTAATTCTTTACTATCAGGAATTCCACAAAATGCAGTTCAAAGCCTTCAGCTGATCCAAAATGCTGCAGCAAGAGTTCTGATGAAAATCAACAAGAGGGATCATATTTCTCCAATTTTAGCTTCCCTTCATTGGCTTCCTGTTAAATCAAGAATACAATTTAAAATTCTTCTTCTAACGTATAAAGCCCTTCATAATCAAACTCCATCATATATCAGAGCTCTGATTACCCCGTATGTTCCTAACAGAGCACTTCGCTCTCAGACTGCAGGTCTGCTGGTGGTTCCTAGAGTCTCTAAAAGTAGAATGGGAGGCAGATCCTTTAGCTATCAGGCTCCTCTCCTGTGGAACCAACTCCCAGTTTTGGTCCGTGAGGCAGACACCCTGTCTACTTTTAAGACTAGGCTTAAAACTTTTCTTTTTGACAAAAATTATAACTAGTGACTCATGTTACTCTCAGCCACCTTTATAGTTTTACTGCTATAGGCTTAGGTTACTGGAGTATATCAGGATCTAATTTTCTCACTATATTGAGTTCTACTGTTCTTCAATTATGCATTATGTGTTGTCATTTCTGCTTTAACTTTCTGTTCTCTCTCTTTTCTCTTCATAGTAGGTACACCTGGTCTGGCGTTCTGTTAACTGTGACATCATCCAGGGAAGACGGCTCACCCGCTACTACCATCTAATGTAGAACAGATTACTAGATCAATGTGTGCTTCTGTGCTTTTTTGTCTCTCTTGTTGTGTCTCTGTTCTGTCTTCTGTAACCCCAGTCGGTCGAGGCAGATGACCGTTCATACTGAGCCCGGTTCTGCCGGAGGTTTTTTTTCCCGTTAATGGGTGGTTTTTCTTCCCACTGTCGCTTCATGCTTGCTCAGTATGAGGGATTGCAGCAAAGCCATGTACAATGCAGATGACTCTTCCTGTGGCTCTACGGTTCCCCAGGAGTGAATGCTGCTTGTCGGGACTTTGATGCAATCAACTGGTTTCCTTATATAGGACATTTTTGACCAATCTGTATAATCTGACCCAATCTGTATAATATGATTGAACTTGACTTTGTAAAGTGCCTTGAGATGACATGTTTCATGATTTGGCGCTATATAAATAAAATTGAATTGAATTGAATTGAATATAGACAAACCCCTCCTACTGAAGCTGCACACTGCCAGTCAGCTGGCAGTGTGCAGCATCTCAACAGCCTGGTTTTACTGAAAATCTTCTAATCGACTACAAACACGTTTAGGCAAAGAAACGAGTATTTTTCTATCAGGTTACCTGGCCAGCCAATGCCTACTTTCTAAAGAAACTGACCCGATTCTGTCAACCAGCGCATCCATGCTCTTGTCCACTAGGTGTCTGTTGGTCTGCCGTAAGCCGAAGCCTTGCTCTTTGAACATTTTGGTAAAGTTAAGAAGGTCCGAAGGGCTCATCTCAAAGTACGCGTAATACAGGAAGATGATCTCCAGCAGCAGCGACTGCTCCCTCAAACACTGCATGAACCACCGTGAGACCTGCCTCTCACTCTGAAAAACAAAAACATTAACAACATTACTGGAAGAAAAGTGTTTACCACATTCAGTGTCTTGCAGGTATTCATACTCCTTTATATTTTTAAAGGTGCATTAACACACAAAGATTCTAGCTACAACTTTTAACATGTTTTCTTGGGATTTTATGCGATATGCACTTCTTTGTGAAGGAGCTTCTGCTTCTCTCCTTAATGCGCTCCCTGTCAGCTAAGTGGACAGCCACGACTTGCAGGGGTGGCAGGTGTGCTACACTATTTCCATTTTTTTAAATTAGAATGAACAATCAGGGTGAATTTTATTCTGATTTGCTTGCAAACTAACCCTGTGCCGAACTTTAACCCTGATCCATGTGGGAGGTCTTAATAATGCTATCTGTCCCCTAACAAACCAGAGGCATATAGCTGCATTTATATTGAGATAAATTTACACACATTTGGCTTTTTATTTTATTTATTTTTACTAATTATGGGATTTGTAAGGCAAATGGTTGCACTGGGTTTTATTGAGGAGGATCAGCATGAAATGATATTTATAAATATGAGAAATATTCAACAAATCATGTATCATTTATCTTTCATCTCCCAATTCTTCACCATTTTGTGTTGGTCTATCACATGTAATCTCTATAGAATCCACTGCAGTTTAGGCATTTAGGGTGAAAAAAAATGTCACAAAGTTCAAGAGGTTTACCATCAGGTTGCCGTGGGTTTCCCACGTTGGTGCTTCGGCCTTGAAGAGATTCTCAAACTGTGACTGATAGTTGCTCACCAGGTCTTTCTCCAGTTTATTGACACAGTTACTGTACTCGGTCTAAACACACAAACACAAACACCTGGAGTTAAATAAAAGAACCCATAATATTTTGCCTCAACTAATTACTAATCCTGTATGTTTGTGCGCTCTGTTATGACAAAACGTAGCTGCCTCTCACCCGGTAGGGATGTCGCTCATCCTGAAAGTATGTGAGCAGCAGCAGGACACATCTAAGCAGACACATGCGTTCCTCATAATAGTAATCAGCTATCTGTAGAAACAATTACAGAACAAATCATGTCATAATTAAAAGCCGTCGTCCGGAAAATTACAGTGAAGTCAATAGATTTCCAGACTCACCTTTAGAAGAAGAGTCTGGCTTTGCCGCTCATCCTTTAGAACAACCTGTAGAGACAACCCTTAGTAATCATCACTAATCATTAATGTACTTCTAATTTATCTCTTTACGAGGAGAAAATACAAAAAGTGAGAATACTTTTAAGGAATCCCGGGTCCCTCGGTAGTCCTCTTGCAGATAGCACTGTAAAAGCTGCACGCTCTGCTGCTCGTCCAGATTCTGTGACATTAATGACATCTTAGCACACCTACTGATAATGTTACGCTGACAGAAAACTCACTATGCTTACCAACAATTTACTGATCCTTAGACCAAAGTCCTTCAGTGGCTGTGCGACCTCTTTGTTGTCCTTCACTTTCCCAGCAGAGGAGGAGCTACAGGACGAGATGCTGACGATCACTCATCCCTTTATCAATAAATATACATGCCACGTGACGATGCCCTGCTGTAGCTGTACCTGGGTGGCTTGTAGTAACCAAGTCCTTGATGCAGTCGGTCCCAGTGTCGGTCCAGTTCTCCCTCTATCTGAGCCTGCCACCACCCAACACAATTTCAGCTACCAAGTTAGAGGTGCCAGAAACAAACGGACCAATCAAATGTTCAGCGTAGTCACAGAAGAAGTGGGGAGACTTACCGGCTCCCTCAGCGCAGATCTCCCCAGCAAAATGGTCCATAGTTCTCGACAGCTCCTGAGAAAGGTGAGAGTGGTGTATTTAGGCAGAGCAATACTCTACACATGCGTTCTGCTGCGTTAATGCACAGCAGCACTGCCATATACAGGGGCCCAATGTGTCGCTTTGATCAGTGTAAAGCAAAATTGCTTTCCGTTTACACATACTTATGGGCATTTTAATGTAACTATCAGTGTCCTAATGACTTTTGGTATTTTAATGTGTTCTAGGTGATTTCCAACACACATGTAAACTCACTCAAGACGTATTCAAGACAAGTTTACATTAGAGCATTAGATCAATTTGCAGTTGTGTTTACAAGATTCAAAACAAGAATGAGAATAAGACTAAAGAAGGAGTAAAATCTACAAGTCCAATTAACACGTAACAAAATATACATTGAATAAAAACATTTTGGTACAGTACATCAGCATCCAAATAGCCAAAGCTTCCTATGTGCAAACATGTAACAAACAATATGTGCATTCAGCCAGGCCATTAGTTAGCCACAGTTAGAGCCGTGTGAAGATCAAAGATCTCCTGATCCGTCCTGCATTCCCAGACCAAGATGCCCAGGACCTTTAATTAGCAGTCCCCACAGACTCTAATCACAACCACAAAGAACTGCTTAGCTGCAACATTTAGTAGGATATTGTATTTTAAGTGCAGTGCATGCAAATTCTGCATGTCAATAATATATTTGGCACTTTGGATAGCCTTTTACTCCCCTCAAATCCGAAACCAGACATGTTTTGTATTGTCATTCAGACAAATCAATATAACATTGTATTGTGATACAGCTGGTAATTTACACGCCTACTATCCATGAAATCTGAAGGTGTGTGTCCACGAATCCGGCAAAGGTTTTCAGCTTGTTACTTAAAAAATAAATTAAGATATCTAACCATACAAATAACTACTTGTGTCACAATAACATAAGACCTAAAGATGCAGACTGGTTGGGGGGGAAAAAAGTCTCAAAGTACCGAAATCTTTTGTTTCATTTCCCATCTTTTTTTTTTTTTAAAGAAAAAAAAAATACTATTCCAATTTAATATTTTCAAGACAAAAGTGAATCAGTGTACATAACTTTTAATTTCCTTTCCTTTCTAACAGTACCATTAGAAGCATAGTCTACTTCTCTTATTTGCTGTCTTTTTACAAAAATAAACAATCATTTTATCTGTCAAACCCTGTTTAGAGCTACTTTCACCTCTTTAAAATACCAATACAGGAAATATACCTTTTATTGGCATACGGTCTTTTATTGAATGTGTACTTAATGATTCATAATACCTTCGCAATTGATATGAAAAATGTTTAAAATGAGCATTGTTAGCTCAAGATAAAAAAAAAAAAATACCAAACAGTTAAAAAGGCTGAATATTGAATTCAGTTCAGATGCCGGTCTTTAAACTGTAAACGCCATCATTTTACACTCAACTGACTCCAGCTAACTTAGTTGTTGTATAAATAATCAACAGTTGCGTTAGTTTGTCCATTAAAAGTAAAACTGACGAGTCTGGACAGCTGTTGAAGCTAATTGGTGGGCAGTTTAATTTGAAATAACGTAGCGTTTTCAGAAATAACGAGTAATCTCGCTAACAGAGTTTATGCAGCTGTTGTTGACATGCGGCGGCGCCGCGCTGAAGAAAAGCCTTTCAAATGTTAGCAGCAGTTGCTAGGCTAACTACGCGTGGCGCTAACCGTTAAAAAGACACGCCGTCAAACGTGACGGTCACCTTGAAATAATAGGCGAGGCTTTTAGTTAGACACGCTTACTCTCTAATTAGTTTGGTTAAAATAATTCAAACACTATAAATGTTAAATGAAGTCTGTGGTTGTATTACTACCTGACGCTCATCTCTGATTCCGCCATCTTCGCTCGGACCCTGTGATTGGTCGGTGAGCGGCTGCGTCACAGCTAAATTCTTCTTCTGAAGCTCGCGCTTCATCTTCAGCCTTGCTTTGGCACGACCTACTGGACGGTGATTTTTACGTCAAGCCAAAGTTTTCGTCTGCTTCGTCCGAATGGACTGAAAAGACTCCCACATTGTCTTTATGAAAGCGCTTTCAGCTAAAACAACGTTCAGTCTTGGTTTCAACATTTTCCATTATTTAGCATCCATATATATATATATATATATATATATATATATATATATATATATATATATATATTATATATGTTTTAAATGATAAACAATTTGAGTACACGTTTTTTTTTATTATTCTCACTCTTTATTAAAAATCAGACGAGGAATTACTTATTCAGATTACCTTTAATATGTTCATCATAAATCTTGATAACACTTCCATTACAAATGTCGCTTCTCTGTTAAAAAGATTTTAAATATATATTTATACTTTTTAAAATTTTTAAATATATATTTTAAGTTTACTCTCTATTATCCCCTTAGCCATGAACTAGATATAACTAAATATATTCCCCACATCTGAAACACGGTCATTCTATCCCTAAAAAAACAACACGCTATTAAGGTGCGTGCTTTCAGAAATGTTTTTGAATTAAAGAACAGTGATATTTCCCGATTCCTTACTGTACAATGTCATATTTTTCTACCAGATGTTGTCACTTTTATTATTTTAAAGGCTAACGGTAAAATACAATTTTTAAAACCTATTTTAAAAAAAACAGGAAAGTTCAGCTGTATCTCGTCTATAATAAAGTTGCTAAATACAAAGAGATAAACTTACAGAAAAATGCCGTTCTCAGACAAATTATTTGTGAAACTAAACGGAACATGTCTCTACTTTAGTCATAATTTTACTCTTTAAATCAATAGGGCGATCTGGATATATATATATATATATATATATATATATATATATATATATATATATATATATATATATATATATATATATATATTTCCAAAGCAGTTTGGAATATATTTAAATTATTATTATTATTATTATTATTATTATTGTTATTATTATTATTATTATTATACTTTGGTTATTTATTCATTCATTTATTTTCATACCGTAGAAATCCCCCTAAAATCTTTAATGTAAAGAGTTAAATGGTTCGCTTCCTTCCTCCTTGGGCGCTGGGATGGGACCACGTGACCTGGCTGTCAAACATGGCCCCTTCCTGCGAGCTGCTATAGGAGCGACAGCTGACAAAGCGAAGGGAGCTGCACAGAAAGGACGGCACCTCTTCCCGTCATATCGCACGCTCGTCCAGATTTAGCCGCATGTGATGTGGTGGGTATTCTTGTTTGTCTTTTGTCGGCCAGTGTTTTATTTATTTATTTAAAAAAAAAGCCTTCTGTCGGTGCTCAGCGGCTAACTCGCTACGATCAGGGATTTTACTGTTAGCTCTGTGGCGTCTGAGGTGAGGTTGCAGCATCCTCACCCACCAGGCACTTTTTTTTACAAGAATATAAGAATATTCCTCTGGGTTCGTGTGAGTTTTTTTTTTTTTTTTACTCCCCGGTGTCATTAAAAATAAAGAGAGACATCTGATCCGGGTCGTGTGGAAGTTCCACCCCCCACACAGGAACAAAGGTTGCAGCTGGTGTGAAAACATCACCCGTGCCTCGTTTCTCACGCACATGCTCGGGCTGTGAAGTCCTTACACGGACCGTTTTCTGAGTCCCACGCAAAAACAAGCTAATTAAACAAGAACAAAAGGGTTGTTTAGACTAAAAGGTGATTTTTATTATTATTATTATTATTATTATTATTATTATTATTATTATTATTATTATTGTCTGGAATCCAGAAACAGTAACTTTTATGACCTTGGATCTTTTCATTTATTCACCATTCCTCTTTTTTTCTATATATCCACAGAATGCAAAACACACCTGCCACGTGATGAAGACTGACCTGAAAAGGAAGTGACAAGGTTACCCTGAACCGCTTCAGATTATCCGTTCACATCGGGTTCCCCACTCGCTGGAAGCATGCAGGTAAACCCGGCTCTCCTGGAGTCCGCCGTCGTCCTGGCTGTGGTCCTCTGTGTCCACATGGCGATCTGGAACCAGCACTCCTGGTGCGGCGTGGCTCTCTTCATCCAGGCGTTCTACGTCCAACACAAATGGGACCGCCTGCTTAAAGTCGGGAGCTGCCGTGTTCCAGTTTCGCCCGTCGGCCAACAGCGGCATCGTCCCGGCCTCCATGGTGATGCCCCTGTTGGGCCTGGTGCTGAGGGAGAAGTGCTCCGCCTCGGGGAACGTCTACTTCGAGCGCTTCTCCATGGTGGTCACCATCACGGGCATGATGCTGGCGCTCTTCCTCTCCCTGATCGCCCTGGGCATCACGAGACCCGTCCCGACCAACACCTGCGTGGTCGCCGGCCTGGCCGGCGGCGCCATCCTCTACACCACCAAGCAGACGCTGACCGTGTCGGAGGTGATCGAGGTGCTGGAGGTGTTGCTGATCTTCGTCTATCTCTGCTTGATCGTGCTCTACCTGCTGCCCCGCTGCTTCACGCCCGGGGAGGCCCTCCTCATCGTCGGCGGCATCAGCTTCATCGTGAACCAGCTGATCAAGCGCTCGCTGAACCTGGCCGAGGTCAAGGGCGACCCGGTCAACTACTTCCTGCCGGTGGTGGTGGTGGGCTCGCTGCTGCTGGGCGTCTTCTTCGCCCTGCTCTTCTGCTTCATGGAGTCCGAGACGTGGGTGTCCTCCCTGTTCTTTCACATGATGACGGCCGTCCTGGTGCTGGGCATCCTGATGCCGTGGCTGTCCCTCTTCATCGGCCGGCACCCCATCATGTGGCTCCTGGACTTCCTCACCCTGAGCGACAGGAGACTCTGCCTGCTGGGCTACTGGCTGTTCCTGGCCGCCGTGGCCACGTGCGTCGTGCTGCACCAGAACTACCAGCGCCAGTCGGGCTCCAAGAAGCACCAGGCCTCCACGGTGGTCAGGAAGTACTTCCACCTGATCGTGGTGGCCACCTACGTCCCGGGGCTGATTTACGACAGACAGCTGCTCCACGTGGCGTCTGTGGGATGCTTGGCGGCCTTCCTGCTCCTGGAGTACATCCGCTACTTCCGGATCCTGCCGTTCGGCCAGCTGCTCAGGCGGCTCCTCACCTTGTTCCTGGACGAGCGAGACTCCGGCCCCCTCATCCTCACCCACGTCTACCTGCTGCTGGGCATGTCTCTGCCCATCTGGCTGTTCCCCGGACCCTGCGCCCCCAAGGGGGTCCTGAGCGGAGCGGGGGGGCTGGTGCCGTATGCGGGCGTGCTGGCCGTGGGAGTCGGGGACACGGTGGCGTCGGTCTTTGGCAGCACCATGGGGGAGATCCGGTGGCCCGGCACCAAGAAGACCCTGGAGGGGACGGCGACGTCCGTGTTCGCCCAGATCATCGCCGTGGCGCTGTTCCTCATCTTCGACGGCAGCATCAACCTGAACTCCACCTACTCGTGGATCGTGGGCTCGATCACCCTGGTGGCGCTGCTGGAAGCCTACACCTCGCAAATAGACAACCTGCTGCTCCCGCTCTACCTCCTCATCCTGCTGCTGCTTTGAATGAACAAGTTAGCCCCCCCCTCCCCACCCCCCATCTGTCTGGACTCGCGGAACACCAAACGGTGAACAAAATGTCTTAAACAGGAAGTAACAGGGGGGATTGAGTGGAAAGGGGGACAAAAAGATGGAGCGGCTCGACACAACAATGAAAACAATCTGCTACAAACTTGAATTGGACAGAATATGATGATGATGATGATGATGATGATGATGCGTCCATAAAGTCTGTCACTGTACACCTCAAACCTGAAAGAGGGAGGTTGCAATCAGAGGGTCTAGTGCAAGTTATAAAAGCAACACGAGCTCAGTGGTGGCGTACGTTTCCGTCCTGATTCTGAGGGACTCGGCCGCTATAAATTATGCAAATGGAGATTGAGTTTAGCGCAGCGGGAATGCATTACTTTAGTCACACATGGAACTCAGTGTTTCTTGATTTTGATCATTTATTTTTTTAGTTTTCTTGCAACCAATAGATGTCTGTGCATTGCCTTGGAAGAACGTTATTTAATGTTTTCTCTTTTTCATCAATCTTCTCGTTCTTTGATTGTCACTCTTGACCCCCCCCCCTCCCCCCTCCCCCCATGAAAATATGAAAGACTCTGCGCTAAAAATATGCCTTAAGAAGTATTTTTTTTTTCTCTCTTACAGCTGATTGATTTATTGTAGAAGTTGTAGATAAAAGCATGGCAGTCCAAATCAACTGTTTTTCTATAAGGGCTGTCACTCCTTATGGTTCTGCATGACACTAATGTGAACTCCTGTACTGTAACATGTATTTATATGCAGGTCTCTTGAGGTATATTTCGCTCTAAATATTTGCTTTGCTCAGTATTTTTGTGGTTTAATTGGACCAATGCAGGTAAACCTGTATGTACATCTCCTTGTAAAACTGAGTTATTATTATTATTATTATTATTATTATTATTATTATTATTATTATTATTATTACTACTATGTATGTTTTGGAACAAGCTAATGAACAGAAGCCCTGATATTTTATTTAAAATAATTTAAAAGTGCTTTATAGAAGTGTTCTCAAATGACAGAATGTTGGGGTTCATCATTTATACATAAAGACGCTTCAATTTTTTTTGTCTTTTTGATTTCAGTCTTGATTGTTCGTTTACATGTATATTAAGTTGTGACGTGTTTATTGGCTTAATGCCATGCTGATATCTATGATTTCTTTTTTTTATTAATGTACTATTGCATGATGAGTGCATCATAGAAGATAACTGTTATGTCTCCTGTGTGAAAGACTGTACTACAAAAACACAAAAATGAATTCTCATTTTTAAACAGATTCTTAATTAAAAAAAGGTTTACATGTTCAAAAAAACATTTGGTCTTGAATTTTCATTAGTTGAGTCTTTGAAATGAACAGGCGTGGAAAAATGCAATGGACGTCCTTGCATTTTGTCACTTTACAATCGCAACCATTGATGTATTTCATTGGGATTTTATGTGATTAAACCAACACAAATGTGAAGTAGTAGGAAAATGATACATGGTTTTATTTATTTGACTCACCTGCATGTGAGTGTATTTACCGCTTTTTAATCACATACCTCAAAATATAATCCAGTTCAACCAGTTGCCACTTATTCGTAGAGTCACCTGTGCACGATTATAGTATAAATGTGGGTTTTATCAAAGTTGGTGCAGTTAAAAACACAAAAACTCCATTTTAAATCTGGTCTTATCTGAAAAAGAACTATAAGGCACTTTAGTGAACAGGCCATCCCTTGTGATTTATATAATAACAATCGGAAATGCATTTGTCTGTTTGACGTTAATCTTGCCTGGGACAATTTTAATAGTTTTAATCATTATTGACAAATATGCTCCGTTTTTCTCAGCTGAGAGTTAAGGGTCGGCTTAGTCTCTGGTTCACCTGGTTTTGAAGCCGATTGGCTACATTTACGTCAATTACGAAACAAATGTACTGCTGCCATAAAGAAAGCAAAACAGGATACAGTTTTGTCTCAGACTACGCAATGTTTCAATAACCCAAGGAAATTAGGGAAAGCTGTTAAGACCCTCTCAGGCGACCATCACCGCTTCATTTAACTATAAACTCTACTCTGCTAGCAGATCAGTCAGAGATGCTCAATTGTTTTACCAGACAATTCAATTCATTGCCTCCGGATCCTAACTTGGTACCGTCTCTGAAGGTCAGCCTCTCACTTCCTTCAACAGAAACACCGTCCCCTTTTCAAGTGTAGGTGTCAGTGAAGATCAGGATCCACATAAATCTGCAGGATCTGACTACTGTGCTCCTCATGTTCTGTTTAGGGGGGGGATATTCTACGGCAGGATCGGAAACGATCCACTTTCATTCCTGTGGGACAATTGCATTTCTTTCAAGACAAAAAGAGAAATCTTCTTAGCCAACTTGCTCGTTTTTAAATCAGATTGTATTAGCTTATTTGATTGAGGCGAATGTTTTAATTACATTCGTTGATGCGTGTATAACACTTCAGTTTTTGTTGTTTTATTAACGGGTGTCTCTTGAAAATTAGATCTTATATGTCAATGAGGATACCTGTATAAATAAAGGCTAAATTAAAAAAAATAAAAGATCCAACCGTCCTGTGAAGGCATCTGAGGTTTATTAGAGAACAGCATGATAAGAAGCGATAACAAGGTTGTGACTTTGATTCCAGCTGTCACCTGTCAAATGTAGACGTGCCCCTGGGGAAACGTATTTGACCACAACTTTGCCTACCGATCTGCAAATCGGTGAATTAAAGTGTGCAAATTAGACAGAATGATTGGGGGAATGTGGCTCTAGTGTAAAGAGGTTTGACTAGTAAAGCGCTATATAAGTTCAGTCCATTTACCAGCCAAGAGGGTTAGTCACACTTCGGTTGGAAGAAGTAGGAGACATAGCAGATGCATTGGAGAAAGTGCTACTCATACGAGACCAGAACTTAACTTTTTGGCCAACATGCAGAATACTGAAAAAATAACATAAATAACTCAACTAAGGACTGGCGAACCTTACCGCACACACGAAAGAAAGCAAAAAGTGCTCAGGCAAATTGTATTTTACTAGATTAGGGTTAGGTTTCTGAGAGAAGCTCAAAGGAAAGGGAGTGGCCCATTTAGTGACCACATGGTCCTGAAAAGAGATTCTCATAAGCTTTGCATTTTATAAAACAAGGACATTAAATTCTGCCTTTGACTGCAGAAGATGGGCATTAACCCTCCTGTAGGCATTAAGCAGGTATAGAAAATAGATGAATATTACCTGCATTAAGATATGAAACTTAGACAAACTATGTAAATATCTCAGTATTTAAGTTTATCAGCCTGATATGGTGTGCTACAGACTAAAATAAATTAAGCTTTTCTTACAGTAGAATTATAATTAACTGGAAAATCTAACATTTAATTTATCTATCTATATGCCAACAGGTTGTTTGGGAGCGATGCCAGTAAGACCTGCACACTGCACTAGGGATGCTGAGGCACTGTTGTGCATATTGCATAAACGAACGTTATGTAAACACTGCATATTCTATTATTGTGTGTTATGTAAATAGGCTGGATTTTTTTATACCCCTTTTTGGGTGTGGGTCGGGGGTAACTTATCTCAAGTGGTCAATGGCCAGGAGGAAAAGTGACCAGTCTATCACAGGGGCAGAACAGAGATAACAGGGTGAATAATTATGCACAAAAACCCTCAGGTCTATAAACAGACAATAATTAACAACTGACATGGTTTGGGGAGTGCAAGGAAACCTGTGTACTCTGAGAGGACCCCCACATCACAGGGAGAACACTGGACCTTGCTTTTTGAAAAACAATTTGAATAGTTTTGATGTTTTAGTCTCAGTGCAAACCACAAGACTTTTGTTAATGTCACGTTTTGTAGGTTGCGGGACCAAAAAAAATCATGAGCATAATAAGAATTAATGAAAAAATGGAAAAATCTACAAAACGAACACAAGGAAAACAAGACAGAGCAGAAGGGTAGACAAACAGGAGCAACAGAGAAACAGGAAATAACAGCTTAACGGGAAGGTCAAGCTGGGAACGACGGCCGACAGTGAACCTTAATGCTGAGGGGAGTGAGGAGAATGACATAGGAGGTCAGTGTGATAATCAGAGGATAATGAGGAACATCTGAAGGCAAAAGGTAAGCAAAATCCAAAGGTACAATGAACAGAACACAAAAATACAGAAAGAAATCAACAACAGAATATGACAAGACCTGTAGGACATAAACAACAAGGAAATGCTTCAAACAAACACAAAACCAAACCAAAACTCAAACACCTGGGGATTGTTGTAGTTGCAGTACTTTATTGTGTTTTAACAAGCTTCCCCTGCTTTCTTCTGTTAACCTGAATGTTTTCACACATCGCTAAGGAAAGGTTTTTAAGAAAGAGCTATAAGGGGTTTGTGCTTTGATCATTTGACCTCAGTAAATTAAACGGAGACTAATATAAGGCACTGCAACAACAACAGCTTCTCATGTTCAGCTAATAGAAGATTTAGGTCCCGACAAGCATCCAGCACAGAAAGTGTTTGTAAGGGGAAGTGAAAACCACTCAAAAAATAGATTTCTTTTAACAAAGGGATGTGTCTTTATTCATTCAGTTGCAGTTAGAGCAATATCACATTACTATTTTGAGCCAGCCT
This sequence comes from Fundulus heteroclitus, assembly GCF_011125445.2. Lineage (NCBI taxonomy): Eukaryota > Metazoa > Chordata > Actinopteri > Cyprinodontiformes > Fundulidae > Fundulus > Fundulus heteroclitus. The sequence goes on from NC_046368.1 coordinate 21,852,528, forward strand.
GAGCAACTCAGACCCAAAATAGTTGGGAAAAAATAATACTGCGTTGGTTTACAACATTAGCCAGAGACAAAGTCATGATGCATTGTTTTCAAAAGCTTGCAGTAGATGTCCTTCACATTCCTCTTTGTATAAAAATGTTCCTACTTGCTGGTCCATGTTTGTAAGCTCAGCTCCGGCTGCCAGGGACATTCATTCAGTATAGAGAGGTGGGAAAGGCAGCTCTTCGGTGGGTTGCAGCCTTGGAAAACAAAAACAGATGGAAATATGATTGATGAGCTCCAATTTGGAAATCACACATGACAGGCAAGTCCAACACAAGTTTTACATTCACTTACAAAAGTTTACATTTATAGTTATTTTTGTCTAAAACAGAGTTGGGTGGAATGAAATGGTTGTTTAGAACAAGTAAGCTACACTTCCTGGCCAAAAAAAAAGTTGCCACCTGGCTTTATCCAAGCAAATGAATATGAGCCTCCCATTGGATAATTACTGCATGGGCGATTATGTTTCAGCTGGCAACAAGCTATTTAAGCCCCCACTGGTGCAATGAGTTGCTTCTTATTTCTTCAATAACCATGTCGAACAACACATCCCGTGGTTGTGGAAAAGATGTCAGTCTGTTTCAGGAGGGTCAGATCACTGGCAGGCATTAAGCAGATAAAACATCTAAGGAGAAATTACCACAACTGGGTTAAGAACTGTCCAACGCATTGTTGAAGACTGGAAGGATAGTCAGGACCCATAGTCTTCGAGGAATAAATGTGTCCAGAAAAATGTCCTGAATGATTGTGATCGGCGATCACTTAAACGTTTGGTGAAATCAAATTGAAGAAACACAACAGTAGAACTCCCGGCTATGTTTAGAAAGTAAGAGCATTTCCACACGCACAATATGAAGGGAACTCAAGACATTGGGACTGAACAGCTGTGTAGCCTTAAGAAAAACCACTAATCAGTGAGGCTAAATTTGCTCGGGAGCATAAAGATTGGACTCTGGAGCAATATAAGGTCATATGGTCTGATGAGTCTAGATTTACCCTGTTCAAGAGTGATGTACCCATCATGCCTAGTGCCGACTGTACATGCCTGTGGGGCAGTGCTATGATCTGGGGTTGCTGCAGTTGGTCAGATCTAGGTTCAGCAACACTATGAGCTCAAAGAATGAGGTCAGTTGACCAGCTTAATATACTGAATGACCAGGTTATTCCATCAATGGATTTTTCTTCTCTGACGGCACAGGCATATTCCAAGACGACAATGCCAGGATTCATTGGGTTCTCTAATTGTGAAAGAGTGGTTCAGGGAGGATGAGACATCATATTCAGGGAGAAAGCCATTAAACCTTATTTCAAACTTTGAATATCTGTCAGAGCATCAGCCATAAAACGGAAAAGTGTGGTACAACTGCAAACCAACCAAAACATGGCTGTCCATTTAAAATCAGACCCCAGGCAAGGAGAGCAGCAATCAGAAGCAGCTACATGGCCAGTGATCTCTCTGGGGAATCTGCAGATGTTCATGACTCAGGATGGACTACACAGATTTGGCCTTTATGGAAAGATGGCAAGAAGAAAGCCATTCTTGAAAGTAAAAAAAGTACAAGAAGCCCAATTTGCAGTCTGCTACAAGCACACCCGACAATACTTCATGGTCAGATGAGACCAAAATTAAACTTTCTGGCCTACATGCAAAAATGCTTTGTGCTGCAATCGCAGCATCTGGATAGTGAAACACGGTGGTGGCAGCATCATGCTGTGGGGTACTTTATCTTTACCAGGGGCAGAGAAGCTGGTCAGCAAATGCTCCGTGCATATAGATGCAGGGAGCAAAACACAAAGCAATCGTATATATTCTTGTGTTAGAAAAACATACATGTAATTATTTTATATTCATTAAGTTACAAGCATCAATCTATTTCAGAGTTGTCTTGTAAATGTGAATTCTTAGCTTTTGTCTATTTCAGAATTGTCTTACAAGTATGTATTTCTGCTTCTTGCTGCTCAGTGGAAAACCACTGGGTAAGCTGCTTTGCTAGATAAAGAATATCTGACCCACTCAGCTGTATGGGTGCGGTAACTGCTAACTGTGTGTGTGTGTGTGTGTGTGTAAACAAAACAAGAAGACCTTGAAGACATCCAGTGTCCTGCATTGAAAGTTTTGAACTTTATTCCTCCCTGGACTGCCACACCCATTAACCAGTCACACTATATATGAGAATAAATGATGAATGAAAAATAAACCCCAGTTCTCACCAGTTCTCAGGGCTCCAGCGAGAGCCAAAGGCCTCCATGATGTGGAAGGTGTAGACATGGCGAGAGTCCTCTGAGGTGTTCTCAGCACTTTTGTGCACCACTTCCCCATGAATCAGAACCACACCGCCTGAATGCAAAGAAACGGAGGAGGAAACTTTTACCTAACCGTTTGTAAAGTATTTATCAGGTTTAACCGTGTAAAGGCATGTATCCATTGGGGGATGGTATGGTGAGTAATAATGACTCTTTCCCAGAGAGGAAGCTGAAAAAAGGACAATCTGTGCAGATAAAATAGACGGGGAGTAAACGCCTCAGTACTAGCACCTTTATACTTCAGTAAAAGGCAGAGAAAGGTTAACTTTGCATTATATAGTTTACAAACCAAGCACTTTGTCCAAAGACAAATTTTCCTATTAACACCGTTCTTGGCCACGTTCACCTTTTTTAACAGGCGCAGCTACAAACTTCTCCTCATCATAGGTTTGCTCTCTTCCGACGAAGTCCGTCAGTGGCACGGTGCCTTTCGGGGTGCGCACCATTCGACGGGAGATGCCACCTAGGAAAAAACGGGGCGGTAACGCGAGGAACATGTGTAAACCCCAAATGCGGAAAAGAGCTAAAAAAGGGCCGGTCTTGCTCTTACTGTTGTGTGATCCTGGTATAAACCACAGGCAGCCGTTGTTAACAGTGGCGTCCTCCAGGGCGATCCACATTCCCATCACTCTGCCCAGAGGCTCCGTGTACAGAAAGGTGGCGTCCTGGTGTGCCGTCACTATGCAACACACAACAACCTGCTGCAGACTTTAAATTCACAATTAATCATCATGTCACCAGGTCAGCGGAGAGCTGAAAGAAAGCAGCTTACACACAGATGTGCATACACATAAAAAAGCTTTAAAATATGATATCAGCTTCAGGGTTCACAGATTTCTCGCATGGGCACTTTGCTTGACGGTATCTTTTTTTATGTTGACAGTCCTTGTGCTTCTTCACTTACAGGACTGTCTCAGAAAATTAGAATATTGTGATAAAGTTCTTTATTTTCTGTAATGCAATTAAAAAACATGAAATGTCATACATTCTGGATTCATTACAAATCAACTGAAATATCGCAAGCCTTTTATTGTTTTAATATCGCTGATTATGGCATACAGCTGAAAAAAACTCAAATCCTATCTCAAAATATTAGAATATTTCCTCAGACCAAGTAAAAAAAAAAAATTATAACAACAAAACAAAATCAAACATTTGAAAATGTCCATTAATGCACTCAGTACTTGGTTGGGAATCCTTTTGCACAGATTACTGCATCAATGCGGCGTGGCATGGAGGCAATCAGCCTGTGGCATTGCTGAGGTGTTATGGATGCCCAGGATGCTTCAATAGCGGCCTTTAGCTCATTTGCATTGTTGGCTCTGGTGTCTTTCAGCTTCTTCTTCACAATACCCCACAAATTAGACGATTATTTTTAAAAGAAATTTGGTTTAGTGTAATGCATAGTTTTCAAATATGATCTCAAAAATGTAACCGGTTTAGGAGTCCTTCACACAGCATTCCAGCAACATCCATCTGTCAATTGTCTACACCTGCTTTTGACCTGTGCATTCAGCACAGACAACAATGCAGACACACACGCACACTCATCCCCATGCGCAATTTAGAGTAAAAGTCTTTGGAGGAAGCGGAGTACCCGGACAGAACCCACATATCCACAGGGAGAACATGCAAACTCCATGCAGAAAGAGTTTCAAGTCCAGAACCTTCTTGCTACAAGGTAACAGCAGCAAGAAGGTCTTGTTGGCACATGGCGGCACCTATTTGGCCACCATGTGGGTCCGGTTGAGGTTTCTTATATTAATATACGGATGGTATGGCCCACACCTCAGGGTGGAGGAGCTAACATCGCAGCAGAGACACGCACAAAAGAAAAAACCTAAATTTGTCTTCACGTAAGCTCTGAAAGACTTCTCTGTTGGTTATTTGCAAGAATCTATTGTAAGTCCAGTTAGGATGGGTGCGCTTGTGTTTTGCACAGTACGAAAACTGTAAGACAATATAGCTGCATACCATACCCCACGTGGCTTAAGGCTTTAAAGCTGCTATCTGATGCTGAATTAAACATCAGTTGTTTTTTTTAAATAAAGTAGACCAAAAAGGTCAAAATATTAAATATTTCTGCTGCTCAAACCTAAACCAGATTATCATTCTGAGATTTGTTTCACACTAATATTCATCAAATCCTTATTCCATTTCTTTCTGTATATATTATTATAATAGTTTATGTGGGGCTATGGGCACGGAGCCATTCAAAGAAGAGGTGCCACTATCACTCTGTGCATAATGATCCCTTTTCTGTGTTAGAAGTCTCAGGGTGACTGATTTGCTGCAGTGAAACACAAAGTCAGATTAGGCTAAAGGCATTTAGTTTGGCTGCCTAGACTCACTCAAGAAGAGGACACAGTGGTCACATGTGGATGCACAATAAACCTGAAGAATGGGATGACGTAAAATGATGTAAAACAGTTGAATACTTTTGGTTTTACTTTGTGCATCCATTTTTAAACTCTCTTGCCAGTCCAACCAATAAGAAAAGGACATTATAAAGTATCAATAAACTTCTCAACCTTATTTTGACATTGTGTAGCACACGGATGCTTTCCTCTTTAATGATGTAGCAATAACATAATGTCCCGTTGTTCTACACGACCTACTGCTTTTTTTCTACTTCAATTTTGGTAAAACCTGAATATTTAGACAAAGTAGGCAAACTTACAAACAGCTTAGTGGCTTTCCCATGAGTAAAGTTTTTTTTGGAGGCTAGGAAATAAAAGATCCAGCCGAATATTATATTGTTTGTTTACAAGGTAGCTTTTAATTGTTCTGATCTACAATTGGAAGAGGGACACATTTTATATGAAATGGGAAAATAAAACCGATGGAGAAGTGAAATTATTCAGGATAATACATTAAGTGTTAGTGTTTGAGGCTCGCGCTGTGCCACATTCTGGTGAAAGCGTAATAATTGACCTTCCAGTTGAAAATGGATAATTGTGACAATGTTTGAGAATTAAAGCATCCTTACCTTCGCCACCGATTCCTGGTTGCTGGAAGAGATAGTTATGGATCTTTTTTTAATATACGCGTGCATCGTTTTCTCTGTAATTTTCTTTTTTAAACAGACACGTCCTTTACCTTAAAGATGTACATGCTTTGCAGAATCACAGGATCAACCAGACCCAGCTTCTTGGCTATTCCCTAAAAGTCAAAGACTGGATGTAAGCGTTGATTTAACCCCCATTCTGACAGCGTCCCTACAGCTAACTCACCTGGACCTTGGCTGAATGCGTCACCTTCTTATACAAAGGCTCATGGGCATGCAGGGCTAAAAAGAGAGAAAGTCTGCATCAGTGCTGGGACCTTTGGACATCGATAAAGAAACGGGGCCATCTTACCATGTCCGACTTTATTGAGCGACCGCTGCTTTGGCACGAGGAAGTCCCCTGCGGGCCGAGACATGCTCCAGCTCATTTGGCTTTTTACCCATACCCACTTGCTCACTGTTTCGGCAGGACAGTAAGAGTTTCACAAGAGCTCACCTTTGTCGTCGAAAACGCCCTTCTCGAAGAAGAAGCGGATCTTATCTCCGCTTGTGATGAAATAATCTGCACTCCCCTGCAGGACAAAAAACGTTAACGCCGGTCAGCGGAGGCATCTGGCGACCGTTGTAAGGGACACACTTTTGACATAAGGGTTTCGACATCACTCTGACAAGGACGGGGCATTTGGGGGAAAGGTAAATACTGTGATATGCAAAACATTTTTACATCAAGTCATTTTTATGACCACAAACCTGCGTATTTTTTGGGGGTATTTTGTGCGACGGGCCAACATGTAGTTGTGCGTAGTTGTGAGATGGAGAGAAGAAAGGTGCATGTTTTTTTTTTTTATGGTTTAAAAACAAAAATCTGAAAGGTTTGGCATGCAGATATTATGTCCCGCTTAGTCAATATTTTGCAGAGCCACCTTTCACTGCAGTTAAAAGCTGAAAGTCCACTTATCTGCACGGAGATTGTGCATCCAGGGCAATATCCACTTTTCCACCAGATGTTACCTTTTGCATGTAGGCCAAAAAGTGAAAGACTTGTTTCATCTGAGCTGTCCGCCTTCCGCTTTGCTTTGACCTCCACCTGCATTTTGTGGCTTTCTTTTAACAAGGGGTTTCTTGCCCCTCTTACATAAAGGCCAGATTTGGGGAGTGCATAAGGAAAATCTGTCCTGTCAGCAGATTCCCCCACCGAAGCTGTACTATAAATCCATGACTTTTGTCCCTTGGTCTTTATGATGCCATTTGTTCATTAATGTTCTCTAACAAGCCTCCAAAGGCCTCCTGAGGATTGCTGATTTTCTTCCATTTCACAGTTTTGCACTATGTTGCGTCAGCTTTTCCCATTATTCCCAATAACATAAAAAAATACATAAAAGATGTTGCTTGTAATGAGAAAAAATTGTAGAGGTTCAGGGAATAACATTACTTCTGCAAGGTGCTTTGACTGCAATGGGACTGAGTTTCTGCAGCCCTACCTGCATCTTTAGACAGAGATGTAGGGGAAAGCGTGTGAGAGAAGAAGAAAAAGATCAGGTTGATCGAGCTGTTAAAGCTGCCACAGATTTCCCCCGTGCTGCTCCGTTTCTTAAGTCACCTGCGATTTCAGCTGCTCGTCGTGGTAGGTGGAGAACGTGGTGCGGCAGTGCTCGGGGACGTCCATCTGGTCAACGATCTCAGTCATTCTCTGCCTCAGCTCGTCGCACTCCTGAGAGCTCAGCAGCCCGTCCAGAACCACATATCCGTCCTCCTTGTACTGGAAATTGGGGAGCAAGAGGCAGAAGATGCTCTCACTGAAGTGTAGAGATGATCATTTACGTTTGATACTTTTATAATAACTGTTATGATTGAGAAAAAACACTGAAAATCAACTAAATTTGAGGTCCATATCCTGATAACAACTGATTATATCGGAGAACTGGTTAAGACCATATTTATAATTTGTATGGGAGACAATGTTGGAGCATATTGCATCGCTTCTCTTCACTCTGGGGTTATTTTACAGAAAACCACAAACCCGACATAGACATAAAACTGTTAGCTGTGACATCATCCAAGCAAGACAGATCACCCGCTATTACCATCTAATGTAGAACAGATTCCTGGATCAATGTGTGCTTCTGTGCTTGTTTGTCCATCTTGTTGTGTCTCTGCTCTGTCTTCTCTAACCCCCAGTCGGTCGAGGCAGATGACCGTTCACACTGAGCCTGGTTCTGCCGGAGGTTTTCCTTCCCGTTAAAGGGGAGTTTTTCTTTCCACTGTCGCTTCATGCTTGCTCAGTATGAAGGATTGCTGCAAAGCCATGGACAATGCAGACGACTCTCCCTGTGGCTCTACGCTTCTCCAGGAGTGAATGCTGCTTGTCGGGACTTTGATGTAATCTACTGGGTTTCCTTAGATAGGACTTTTTTTTTAAAAACCAATCTATATAATCTGATTGAATTTAACTTTGGAAAGTGCCTTGAGATGACACGTTTCATGAATTATATATTATGTATATATAAAATTTTATTGAATCGAAATAAAACACATTTCTGCAAACATTTCTGAAACCAGACAAACTATATTTTGTAATTAGTGGGCGTAAGAGGAGGTTGTTTGGGAAAAGCGGTAGTTCCTAGAAAGCTATGGCGGGAATGATGTCATTCCCACAAAACTCCTTAGCAATGCCAGCACACCGTGTGTTTTGGTGAAATGGGAGGGGGATACTTTTCATCACATCTGAAGAGAGATGTGAAATAAAATAAAATAAAAAATTGAAAGCAAAGTTTATTCTAGTAAAAGTAAAACGTAGACCAAGAGTAAGAAAGTATTTGGTAAAAAGGTGACTGTTTGATGACAGCATCTAATTTGTGAAAATGATAAACTCACACACACAAGTATAAAGTATAGTGGTATTTTAAAGAAAAGAGCAAATAAAATGGCTACAAATAAGAAACAATAAATGTGGGAAGAAGAAACACATTTTAATCTCCAAACATAAAGATTTAAACTTGATTCATAAAGCCGCTTTTCATATATTGTCAACTCTGAAGCCATAACACAGTGGGAGCAATATACATGTTTTTCTTCCAGTGACAATCCCATCTACTGTATAGTCACTTGATCTGTAAATGGCACATCATGCTCGGCTAATAGAAAATTACTTTAGAACAATGACGCCTGGAAATATATATGATATAAAAATCCTCACTGTGACACAAACTGTGTTTTTGTGTCTGGGGGTTAAAGCATGCTTTTTTCATTTTTTAGTGAAGTAAACCAGGAGTCAAGTTGCCAGAAATTGTACTCAAGTAGGAGAAGTGTTACTTGAAAATAGTATTATTTAAATAAAAGTACGGTCCATTAGTACTGCTCCATGAAGGTTTTTTTTCTCAAAAGGTTAGTTGAGTAAACGTTACTGAGTAACTATTAGTACCTTCCTCTGGTAGGTCAGGAGAGGATATGCTTTAGTTCCCTGCACTCTGAGAGGACTTTAGAGAAATATCAGACGCATTTTCTGAAACAAAATGCCCATACGTATACGTTGGCTATAAAGAGTGAATTTTGGTGTAGTAAGAACAGTTTGTTTCAAAAAGTGTGAAAAGTTAAAATGTTGGAGTGAGTCGAGTGTCATGGAACTGGTACAAAATATGATTTTTGAATCAGTCGATGAGAGCTGAAAGCATCTAGCTGAAAAGTTGAAGTCAAAGTTCAAACAGCACAGATCACAGCACCTACAGAAAGGGGTTCGTAAAAACTTTGATAAATTGACTTTTTTTTCTCCTCTGATTTTTATTTAAACATTATGAACAATTTAAGGTTTGTTTAAACCCTTTCCATGTTGCAGTGGTGAGACTGTGAATAAAACAGAATAAAGCTGATCTGGATACGAAACAACATAACTTGCAGTTTTGAAACTAGTTATGCAACCTGTTGGACCATCATTAGTGTGTTGTCTTTCCCTATTGGTGGGAAGCTTCATGGCATGTTTTTTAACCCTGCATGTACGTGATTGAAATGGAACATCGAGTCTGTTGCTTTAGATGCAGCAGAAGGGGAGCACCTGCCCCCACACGTGGGCCCCTGGCCCCTGTGGGTGCAGCGTGTTTTCGTCCTGATCCCAAACATTTGCGCTTTTCTCGCGATCCTGCAGAAGGCATACTTTAGTGCACATTTATTAGAGCATTTCAGAAAAAGGGTAGCAATTGCCTTTGCCGCTTTTTATTTTATTTTATTTTTTTAACTGCTTTTTAGCTCTAGAATAGTACTGCTCTTTTGACCTTGATGAAGTTTATAAGAGAAATCCTCACCTTTCGCACGTCCTGATCTGTCATAAAGTCCACCATGATCCACTGGGAAGCGAAGGCGAAGCTGCTATCTCTGTCATCCGGGTAACCCGCAGTCTGAGCACGTCAGCTGTCAAAGTCAATTCAAATGCAACAGTAGAGTAATAGGATTTGGCACATTTAACTCTTTCCTCGCGTCAGGAGGCGACGCAGCGCTCGAGCGCGGTGCAGTGGCACAGCTTGGCCGCTAGATGTCACTGATGTGACGCAAAGCGTGGAAAACGAAGCCTTTCCGGTGGACACTTTTCACACACATCCGTTCCGTTTGCGCAACTAGAGCGATGATCCGTATTTTACTCTACGTTCAGTTTAGTCGTACAACTTCGAGGACAACATTGGAAAATAACACGCCTGATAAAAAAAATAAAAAATAGGAAAAATGTAACAAACATTCAATAAAAAAGAACTGATCGCTACAGGTGGCTGTGGGTAGGAAGGATGTCCAGTAGAGGTCTGTGTTGCAGCAGATCTGAAGACCATGGAGCTGAAATGTTGGATTGTAAACAGGGTGCTCAGTGTTGTCCATGATTTATTTCATTTTGTGAAGCACACTCCTCTCCAGAGGCCAGAGCAGTCCTCAGAGCAGCTACATGCCTCCTTTATCCGCCCTGTGCATCTATCTCCGGTCATTGATGCTGCGACCCCAGCAGATGAAAGTGTGCTGGAACATAACTCCAACAACAAGATGCCAGCATGAGACTGGCTATTTGAGAGGGAGCCTAAATATGAATTTGATGAGGGGAAATTTTTTTAGGGTTCTTTCAAGTTTAAAAGTACATTAATTGCACTTTTGATTATCACAATCATATTGCATATATTTTTTCACTTGCATGCCCTGATTGCAGTAAGATTATATCTATACGGCGTGTAGTTTCAGACCAGCAAAGATCTGAAACTTTCCTTTGTGCCGTTACTGGACCTAGACCTGCTCAAGAGGGTTGTGACACAAACGCTGCTCACTGCTCTAAGAGCAAGGATCAGCATTTTTTTTTTGTAGAATTACCCAGTAAAGGTCAGAGTAGTGGTATGAAATCGTTTGTGAGTCACGGGACAGGAAGTGTCACTTTTGTCTATGTATCATGATTCTGTGTCTTCAGGAAAACAGCTACACAGCTTAAACTTGGGCAAGTCCACAGTCAAAGCAATAAATACTGTTTAAACAACTGGAACTGCAAGAAAAATGGTTCAAACATTAAAAAAAAAAACATATCGTCACCCAACACAGGAGGGAAAATGGTAAAGATCAGCCGTGTCTCACATCACAAATATAAACATGTCAGGTGGAGTTTGCAAGGTGCTAGAAGGATTTGAACTGATGCTGCGCCCTTTGAGACCTAGACTGAGTTATACTGGTGGGAAACATTACAGGAGTAAAACAAAGGATTGGGTATTTGGCAAAGTGCCTCATGTCCACTGGAGGATCAGCGATTCTGTGGGCCTGTCACTCTCCTCTTGTTGGAACGGACGGCACCATGGGCTCTATACGTAAAAAAAATTGTTGGATTGTCAGAAAAGATGTTGACTTTCATGACCCGCTAAGTTCCCACACCTAAATCTTAGAAAAAATAAATAATAACAAACAACCTGTGTGGCCACCAGAAGCAAACCCAGGATCCAGGTGCGGATTCTAGAGTCAAGAAAATATACGGATTGAAAGACCCCTCTGATGGCTTCAATGTACTAAAATCCTTTAAAATAATTGGTTTGCTACAGTAAAGGCAAGATTGAGTCGTATAAACTATCGACACCAAGGGTAACAACAATTGTTATACACATAATTTCACAGCATGAAGGTTGGATTTTGTTCTCTAATTATGCTACTGCAATAAAATTTTTCTTATTTTAAGTCTATTTACAAATTCTTCCCAGAAGGTGTTTTATGTGAAAACTGTATTTCTGCTCTTTACCAGAGAGCATGCGTGTCTCAGAATGACCGATACAATGTGAAGTACTTTAAAATATATCTTCTTTCCACTAAATTAAATTATGTTAAGCCTTAGCCACAGCTTTTCCCCTTTTTATCAGAGCTTTAACATGAAGCCATCCCATCCGCTAATAAAAGGAACAGGGGGAAGCTGAAAAAAAAAGTTCTGTTCTTAAAAAAAATGGGATGTTGCAACCTTGGATGCACGCCTAACTCGTCGCTGTTATCGGAAGTGCGTCCGAATAATTTTAGGTTCATAACTTCTCCTTGAAACAGAAACTAGCCCAGACGACAGACTAACGACAGCCGAGTGCAGGAAAAAAAATAGTGTTAACTGTTCATTTTATTATCATGTGTACAAAAGTAGGATGTGAACATTCGCCATTACAGACGCTTAAAAAGCCAGTGTTTCATTCACTTGTCAAAAACTGTCTTCATAAAGGCGTCGTCACGTACGATCCACACACAAATCTGCCCGTTCAGCTTGCAGTTTATATCCAAGGAGGCGGCGTCTGATGGTTAGCCGTGTGGTTTTCAGCGCGCCGGTTTAGCTTGAAGCAAACCCATGCTTAGTTTGAGTCACGTGAAGAAAAATAAAACCAACAGCTTTTGTAAGTTCCCTGATCTACAGGCATTAGGCTGCTGGACAGCGAATGCAATCATGTATTTAAAAAGGTACACAGACAGTTCGAGATTAAATGAAATCATGGCAGGTCAGCACTAAAAAACAAAAACAAAAAAAACAATAAGTTAATACTGTAATTATAAGAAATGAAAATGAAAATGTAAATAAACATGTTTTTTTTTTTAGATATTAAGAGATGTCAACACCTTCGCTTCCAGTTAAGATTGTCGTGGGCTGATTCTGGTTCTGTTCGGCCGCGTCACAATATCGATAAAAAAAAAAACTAAACAAAAACAAACAATATAAAATAAATGCAGAGTTGGATCTAAACCTGTGAAACTCAACCACGTAAACACGCTCCATGCTGTCTCACGCAAACAAAAATCACTTAAAGGCGTACAGAACATGCATACGGGGGGGGGGGGGGGCACCATTTCGGATATTATATTTAAACAAAACAGACAAGACGTTTAAATTAAGAACTTTAGCACATATGACAAAAAAGGCTTTTAAATGGCTTAAATAACTGCGCTTCAACAGAAATGGGCAGCCCACAGAACGAGTCGCCATAACTTCCCTTCGTTTTTTTTTTTTTTTTTTTTTTTAGTTTTCCATGACTGACCTTTACTCAGACCTTCGCCTGATTCCCTGCCGCTGACACAAGGGGAAAGAGAGCCCGCTGCGAGGGGAAATGCATGACTCAGAGATGAAATGACGGCTGAGCGTAGCTGCAAAGGTCAGAGAAACAAAAACATGTACCGCTATCAATACACAGAAAGGCTGAGTTGATCCAATCTCAATGAGCTCCTAGTGATACCCTGGCAAGGTTTTATGTGACTCTTCTTAGTATCTTTTTGACTAAATAGTCCTGACTGAACACGAGATTTAGATTAAACACCGTCTGAAGACTCTGAAAAGATAACAGCAGCACGTTCGGATCAAAACCGTCGGTGGCACAAAGAACGCTGCGGTCACGTTTTAATTCGACACTCAGCAGGAGGCTGCAGGCGGGAGGACCGCACTGCGCCAGCTTCACGATCGCTTACAATATCAAATTTACTCTGGAGTGACATAAAACATCAACTACAGCCTCTCCCCTGTAGCAGGTCACTTACAGCGCGGCAGCCCGTACGGGTCTTTCTGCTGCAGGACAAACTGCGTCTTCTGTGCATTTAAAACGTTCAGAGAAAGGGCCTCGGTCTTGACGTGTTTGCATCTTGAACTTTTTTTTCCCACGTTTTGTCCCATAACAACCGCAATCCTTCACCGTGATCCGCGCTCATCGAAAAATCCCCCTAGTGCGGTTCGCCACAACCCATATAAGAGTGCCGCAAACACACCGAAGAAGGTGGCATGGTCAACTTAGCGGAATTGAACTTCCTGGCTTAAACACAAAACACTTTATGTGGCAGAGAGCTAATAATTGCCCCCCTAAGGGTGCAAAATAGTGGAAGCATCACGCCATGGGGGGGTTTCCTCGTCAGACACAGGCAAGCCGGTCAGAGTTAACAGAGTTAAAATCAGGGCGCTCCTGGGAGGCCGCACAACACCTGAGAACGTGATGGAGGTTCGCCTTGTGGAGGACAGCTGATGCGTACCTAGAAGTCCGATTTTCTGAGTCTCTAGTCGGAAATATGACAAGAACACCCGGTGGAGTAGGGATCCAGAGCGGGGTTAGTAGTGAATACGGCTGTGGCCTGTTAACACTTCCGACAGCTGGTCTCTTTCAACCAGACGTAGACGCACGTGCTGTATTTAGTTTAAAGCATTTTCCTTTTAATGTTTTAACACATAAGAAGGAGGAAAAATAAATTACCATCGGCTTGTAGTGTGAATAATACTCAAGGTCAAAGCTTGTGTTTTCTCCATCCTGTCTCTTTGAACTGGTTTGCTAAGAACGGGCAACACTTGCGGCTCTAGCTGCAGACGATGGTTTGTACGACAAAGTGTCGAGTCGGGGAGAGCTGAATGCGAAGTTCTGCCACGCTTTCCAGATTTGTTTTCATTTCTGTGCGTTTGAAAACGTGAAAACATTTATTTTTTCCTTCCAGTTCCGTTACGCACGACTTTCTGTTGGTCTAGCTCAAACAATTGTTAATGAAACCCTTTGAGGTTTCAAGTTGTGAGATGACAAAATGTAACAAGAGCTCAAAATACTTCTGTAAGGCACAGGATTAAACACATTTCAAAGTCTATCCACAGCACGGTTATTAGCAGACATCTGCCGCTAAGGCCGACGCAACTTCTTCTCTTGGTGTCGTGGGTTTCTTCTCCATCGCCTCATATTTTAAAACTGGAGACCGCTCGACAGACTAAACACCGACCGGCTCATCTTTTTTCTACGTTTAAAGACAGATATACAAGCGTTGCACTTGGGATCCTTGTCAGGGCGACGTTGTTTTGTCGGGGCGTCGATGAAACACTCAGCCGATAAACCGTTACAGGAAAACTTTCTCTAAATCTCTAAAAACAGCAGAGCGTCGGAAAACCAAATGTCTTTTGACGGAACGCTCAAAGTCCTTCGTGATCGGCTTAACGCTAGCAATCCTCTGCCTCCCGTTTAAAGAAGGAAAAAGAAATCACAGGAAAAGTCTGGGACATCTAAAGTCGCTGATCACTGACGTTTCTTTACTTATTTACATGTTGGTATAAAGAAACAGGAAACTAAAAGCTTTTCATCGCCATTTCTCGTAGAGGTGCACTGAGGAGAGTTTTGAGGCTCATTTCTAAAGCTTTGAAAGTATTTCCTACTGTAACAACTTCCACACTGAAGAGAGTTGTCACCGGTGTTACTCGTTGTGCTTAGGTGTGGTAGTTTCGCGTATTTCTAGTTTCTGACTGGCTGGACAAGTGAAGAATCGTCACCAGAGGATTTCTCTGTCAACTTCTAAGCTCCTGCACTCTGCTTCTTTGCTGTAATACGATATAAATAATGCAGTTTCTGCAGAAAACATGCTAGCAATGTTCAGAAATCTCTATATCTATAACTTTCTCACGCTCAGCATGGGGCGCAGGTACCAAAGTTTTAAAAAGTTACAGCTTGAAACTGTTTTGACGTAAAAAAACAACAACAAAAAAGCAGGCTCAGGCATGGTGTGGAAACCAAAGGAGCTCCCCCAGTGCCTCTTAATTAGGTCACACTGTTTTAAAACTGCAGCTGCAGAGCTGCGAGGGGCGTGCTTGTAAAGCGGCCGGCTGCAGGCTAGCTAACCGGTTAAATAACCCGACTAATCAACTCGCTCATATCAGGTTGTAACGCTTAATTTAGTGGGTGTTTATTCTCTATTTTTGCTTTAGTCCATATTAAATAAAATAAAAACTAACGTATACTGCAGATAAATATCACATTCATTTGCTATACCGTATCGTATATCGTACTTTTCTGCTTCAAATAAAATAAATTAGGTAATTTGGTTTTACTCGAGGGTATCATACTGGGAAAGTCTCATGGCCATTTCATCCTGTACCTTTAAAAAGCTCAAATCAAAAAGGATACAGCTGTAAAGTATAGAGTGAGAGCTTTACATAATGGAGCTCTATATTTTACAGCACAGGAAAAGAAAAAAAAAGCCCTTGATGATGTTTGCGACAATCAGCAGGATATCAGCCAGTAAAAAAAAAAACCAAAGAGATAAGGCTGCATTAGCAATGAGAGAAATTTGGCAGGAGTAAACGTAAGATATTTGGTCCACATGATGCTGTTGATTCCCAGGTCCAAGCAGGAAACGCGTCCCAAGCAGACAGAGCATAGATATAGCAAACGCTACAATCATAGTCAACAGGAAAAAAAAAAGAAAAGCTTCCCTTGTGGAATCCGGTCAAAGCCGGTTCCTTTTGGCTTTTGCAATTTCCTGTTTGTTCTCGGCTGCTTGAATAAACACATTAGTGACAAATGTCGGCTTTCTTCCGTGGAGCAACCCGAGCCTGATGACTGTACAGTAAAAGTCTGCATGGAGACAGCAGCGGACGACTCCTCTCTCCTTCAGACGCTTTTTTTTACCATCGTAGGTTCCTCCATAAACGGCTTTCCAAGATCTCCATTCAAAATGTCATCAACTTGCTTTGGTGGTTTGCATTGATTTGCAGGAAAATGATTTGTACCCGCCCCTCAGGGAATTCTCTTGTTTTTGTGTTGTTTTTTTTTTGTCACATTAAATGTTTCAGGTCATTAGACATATTTGTTCATTTAGACAAAGATAAACTAAGTTAGTACAAAAAGCAGTTTTCATGTGATGGCTTTATTTCTTAAGGGGAGACTAAATCCAAACTGTGGTCTTGTTGAACAATGACTAACACCAGAGTGCTGGAGATTTGTACTTTTGTAACCTTCTGGATGAGTTCTCAACGCCCTCTTGGAGTAATTTTGGTAAGCCGGTCGATCCGTCTAAGGTTCTGAGTCTTAGAAAACGCTTTGTAACCCTTTTCAGATAGACGTCAACGACCGCGTTTCTTATTTCTTTTTGAATTCCTTTCTAACAGGGAGTCATGTGTTGCTTTTTGAGATGTTTTAGCCCACTTCGGGTTCTGTTCGGATGATTTTTTATTATTTTATGAGGCAGGCAGTAATTTAGCCTGTGCTTGGCGAGCGAACCTGAAATAAAAATGTGCTTGATTACAGTCAGATTCTGTTTTTTTTTTTTTTACATAGAGACACGTCGCTTTGGACAGCATTTATCCCTCAGGTAAATGAATAAATCACCATCTGAAAACAGCCATTCGCCTTTACTTGGTTCTGTTTCGTCTAGTGCTGAGATTTGGCTGATGACCTCAAACATTTGAGTGCGTGAAAAAAAAAAAAGAAGCAAAAACAGAGGAGATCTTAAAGGGGCTTCAATACTTTTTCACGGCGTTGTGCGTTTCGATCTGAAAAAAATCAACGGAAGCGTTGGACGGACTTGGTCGATGCAAACAGGTGACTAAGGTGCATGGTTAAATGTTAGTCTTTGAAATGAAACATGCTAAAAAATGAACAAAGGTCACTTAAGTTATCCGACTATGTTCCAGGAGTTCACAGGAAACGTTCAGCCAGCGGCCGGCCTTATTTGCTGAAACTGTGTCTCTGAATCCACCGTCTGATGCTATCTCATGTTAAATCAAAACAACACTTTGCCTCCCGCTGATGTCAAAAAATCAACTAAATGTTTATCGTTCGGTGAGGACGTAGGGTGGAGCCGGCGCCGCGGCTTCCTGCGCAGGTTACAGCTCGCTGTGAGCCACGGCCGGAATCTGTAACCTCGGGGGATTGTTAGACGTAGGGTTAGTTTCCAGGGATTCGTTTGCAATATTTTCCAGTAGTTCTCTCAGAGTAAAGGCCCGAAGCTGCGAGATTATCTGTGATGATTTGTTTGTGTGGTCGGCGTCATTTTGTGCCCATAAAAAAAGATGCCAGGAAGCGCTCTGAGAAGAACGAGCCTGAAGGCGATAAAGGAAGCAAACCGCACAAACTTCATGCCTAAAAAAA
Source organism: Fundulus heteroclitus (assembly GCF_011125445.2). Taxonomy (NCBI): domain Eukaryota; kingdom Metazoa; phylum Chordata; class Actinopteri; order Cyprinodontiformes; family Fundulidae; genus Fundulus; species Fundulus heteroclitus. Next base: position 21,870,221 of record NC_046368.1, read on the forward strand.
AAAAAAATGATTTGGTTTGAATTGGCCTGATAACATCCGCAGACACAGCTGGAGCCACGTTGTGCTACGACGGCAAAAATAAAATTCCCCCATGATATGGAGTCTAAAGGAGGGTTGGGCAAGCTCAGCTTTCAGCGTGTTGTGTAACAATGTGCCCCGCGCTCGGTTAAAATTATCAAAGAGGTTCAGCTCCCTGGCAGAGCCGGGTCGTGCAAAGTTGTCCGAGCCCAACAGGGGGGGGGGGTTTGCTTCAGAGCGATCCTACTGTGGCATGCATATTTAACAGCAGCTCCCAGCGTCTCTGCAACGACATCAGGTAAATGCCTCCGACTCAATCACACGTGTAGATCCTCCACATTCTTAACTTTTACCGTCCCGTCTGCTCCCGCCGCAGACAAGCAGTCAGCGTCTTCTCCCTGTACGGCTGTCCCAGCCCCTGTTACGTCTGCCTTTTACTCCCATGTCAGCGGTTCTGTTTGGGCTCAGACTTGCTCCTTGTCGGCCCGCCACAGGTGCTCCTTCACCTCCGTGGGCAGCGTGTTGAAGAGGTCTTCCTCCACCACCAGGCCGCTCTTCTTCAGCAGCCGGCACTCGCCCAGCTCCACGGGGAGGCACTCCAGACGGTTGCCCCTCAGCTCCAGCTGGGTCAGCCCCGTGAGCTCCCCGAAGCGCGACGGCAGCGTCTGCAGGCAGTTGTTGCCCAGGTTCAGCGTGCGCAGCTTCTTGCACTGAAACAGCTCGGGGGGCAGCGTCTCGATCTGAAACGGACAGATTAGAGAAAAGCAGTTTTTACAGCGGAGCAAGCCAGAATCCATATTTTCCACATTTTGTCCCGTTACAGCGGGACATTCTAAAACGCTTAACGTGAAAAACGCTTAACGTGAAAAAGCTTAACGTGGCTTGAGGTAGGAAAACAACGAGGAATCATCACCAAATTTCGCATGGCCACATCTTGTCATGAAGACTTAAGCCTGTCAAAAAGAATAAACCGAAATCCAACGATTATAGAAGATATCTCACATTAACGTTTTCTTCTTCATTGGTGCCTATGGCGAGAAAAAGGCTTAACGTGGTTTAATGTACCTAATCAACGATCAATGATCACCAAATTTCTCTTTCATATTGTGTTCGATATTTTTATAGTTTTATGTGCTTATGAAGAGCAATATGAGAGAGAAATTTAGTGATCACTGAGCGTTGTTTAGGTACATTGAATTGCGTTAAGCTTTTTCCTTTGCCTCAATGAGGCAGAAACGCTTAATGTTAGATAACGTCCATAATAATTGGACTTTGGGTTTGACATTTTGACAGTTTTATGTGCTTATTAGGAGCAATATGAAAGAGAAATTTGGTGATCATTGATCGTTGATTAGGTACGTTAAACCACGTTAAGCCTTTTTCTCGCCATAGGCGCCAATGAAGAAGAAAACGTTAATGTGAGATATCTTCTATAATCGTTGGATTTCGGTTTATTCTTTTTGACAGGCTTAAGTCTTCATGACAAGATGTGGCCATGCGAAATTTGGTGATGAGTCCTCGTTGTTTTCCTACCTTAAGCCACGTTAAGCTTTTTCACGTTAAGCGTTTTAGAACGTCCCCGTTACAGCCACAGAGTACAATGACCTTTATTGGGTTTTTTATGTGCTCAGCTCTAAAGCAAAGCGCAGCTTTTGGGGGGGAGGCGGCAGGAAAAAGGTTGCGTGGTTTTATTTTTATGTTTTCTAATCAATCTACCGAGCCTGTTCCAACTGAAACGTCTTTTGGGGTTTATGTCCAGTGACGGACTGGGATTAAAAAACGGCCCTGGCATTTTCACCAACCAGCGGCCCACATGGGGACGCGCACGCACGTGCCAGCAACACACAGATATAACTTCACATGCACGGGCGTGCTGCCTTGCGCTTGAATTCAGGTGCGCAAAATTACGTTACATGTAATTTAGGTGCACACAGGGTCATTTTAAGGAACTTGTAACATCGGGGGCTGCAGCTCAGACCAATTATTTCTTATCTCCTCCCTAAAGGAGCCCTTTAGAGTCTTTATTTATGCATCCCCACTGTTTATTCCTCGCGCGCAGCGCACCAGGGTAAAATCCAGCAGCTGGATCAGCGTAAAGACGCAACGTGAACCCTGCGTGTTTTAAGTGTTGCAGCTGAGGGAAAATGTTGGGATGTATAGGCTTAATGAAACTCCGCCTCATTCACCTACATGGGTAGACTAATGATAATCTGTAGTGTTTTTTATTGCTTGGATGTGAATCTGATAATTCATATTGTGTCTTTTATAATCAACTACAATATTTTTTTTTATCAAAGTCATGAAACAGATTTCTCTTCCAGGCTCCAGTCGGCCACGCCACCAACCACGCCCCCGAAAAGTAACATAATATCACTCTTGATTTTTATAAAAATTGAGGTCTGGTGAGGATTCATATTTTGGCCGGTAAAAAATATACCTGGCCGGTTGATTTTTACATCTACCGGCCAACTTGGCTGGTGAATCAGGAAGTTTATTACGGACACTGCACGGAAATAACACGCAAGCTTGTAGCCCCATTGGTGTTGAACTCTAACTTTAATATGCATAAAAACTGAACCAGGAGGCATTTGGCTTATTAGTGGGCCGAGCGATAATGTAGGCCTACAATTAACAGGGTGAAAGGGGCCGCGCACACCTGACGATTATGCCGCCTCGTGATTGGCCGGCCCAAACGGCCCACGAGGGCCCGCGGCCCTTCTGGCATCTGCCCAAATGCCAGACCGTCCAGTCCGTCACTGTTTATGTCTACACCTGCGTGGACCACCTTAACTAAAATTTACCCATTCTTCTTTGCAAAATAGCTCCAGCTCAATCCGATTGGACAGAGAGCGTAAGTGGAACATCAGTTCTCCCAGAGTTGTTTCACCGACCCAATATTTCGCTTTTTAAGAAGTGCACTCTCTTTAAGACTCCCTTGTGCCGCCTGTAAGTTTAGGTGAACACTCGTGTTTTGATAAATACACATTTGTGTCGTATTTTTCCATTTTTTTTAGCAACTTTTGAATGCAAATCTGTTACATTGGATTTTATTTAGGGGCGTCAAAAAGCAAGAGGGTGCAAGTATTTAGATTCTTATTTCAAAGAATGTTTCCCTTTCATTCAACTTCACAATTATAAGCAAGCGTGGTGGTCTAATGCAGAAAATCCAAATTAAGAGTTTGTGACCTGACAAAGTTCAAGGGGTGTGAATACTTTGGCGAGGCGCTTGTTTACACAGGTCGGTGAACAACAATCAGCACAGAAGGCAGCTGTTTTCACTTCATGTCAGAAGGCAGAACGGGAAACACGAGCCAGACCTGAAAACAGGCGGCGAGAAAACAAGATAAAAGGCTCCAATAACCACAGCCTGCATCTTTGACGTCCCGCTAAAAATATACTGCACGAGAAAAACAAGACTCAAAAAATAGATTCAGTGACGTGCATCTGTGTCGACTTTACTCGGATTGTTGCAATAAAAAAACAAAAGAGTTGACTCTCCAAAAACAAAGACTGAAACCCCTATTAAATTTCTCAGGAATCCCACCATGCAAGCAGCAACGTGGGCCTGATTTTCACCCGATTTAACCGTCAAAGCTTATCTGAGCCTGATAACGAGCCGAACGCGTAAAACAGATAATCAGAAGACGGACAAAGGAGCGGTCCTGAGCTATTGGCGGCTGCTCACAGCCCTGCTGGAGGTTATTTTCAGCTAGGAGCCACACGAGCCAGCGCAGTAAAACAGCAGTAATAGTAGTCTGAACTGAAAACACACCATGTTGTTTGCACGCCCCGGGAGCTCAAAGCAGCCGTTCTTGAGGAGGGGAAGGACGGTTTTGGGTTCTGGATTGTCAAACGCCATTTTATCAAGCTTAAATTTAAAGACAAAATGATAAATATACTGCATTTTTTTTAAGTAAGTATGATTTTAATTACCAAAGGTCACATGAAATAACACAGAAGTGACTATTTTGTCACATGTTCATAATTTGAGGTTTAAGGTTTAATCCCCCTCAAAAAAAGGTATTCTTCAAAAAAAAAGAAGAGAGAAACCAAATTCAAGGATCCTTTCTGGTCAAAGGAGTTAAAGCTAAATCTAAACATCAGGGCTTACCAAGGTTTAAAGGCGTATAGCCACGTTATATGCCTGTACCAAAAAGACTAAAATCCAGTTGATTGTGATCAAATGAGGCTATGTGCTCCAAGCGTCCATCCAGATAGTGTTTTGTCCTTTTTGAGCCTAAACAGAAGTGATAAGCTGACATAAACAGACGTGGCCTGTTCTACCGACAGAAACCAGATGGTCGCCGTTAACGTAGCTACTAAACGGGTCAAGACCGAGCCGATGCCTCGCGGAAAAACCGACATGTCGCCTTCAAATGAGTTTGAAGCCATCCAGGGCTTTATATCGTTAAGACATTTAAACCTGATCAGAACCCCTCGGCTTTTTTAAGCGGGAGATAAACCTGGGAGTCATCTGCATAACAGTGGACAGGGTTTGTTTTCAGCGTATCAGTGGACGGCTGACACGCTAGTGTTGGTGTGTCGGGAGGCTGGTGCGCGTGCTGATGTGTCGTTCCGTTCCCTGATGCATTCCCAAAGCGATGCGTTGCGTAGTGCAGCTCGCACGGGGCTGTTCGTCAAGCTAATAACACCTAGCGTTAGCTAATGTGGGTCAGGAGGTTTATAGCTGTGCTGATGCACGTTCAAGAGCTTTACTGACGTTTCTGTTTCCTGGTGGAAGGAAACTCTGTGTTTCCTGAATGTAGAACCAAATGTTGGTACAAAGGGAAAAGCAAGGGGCCTAACACTGACCCCTGTGGGACCCCACACCGAAGACAAGCAGCAGCGGACACAGAATCACCAGGTTTGACAAAGAAGGTTCTCTCTACCAAATAAGACCCGGCTAACGGCTATTAGCAGCTCCCAGCGAAATAATGAAGAAAGGTCCAAGATCCAGTGAAAAAAAGTCCAAAAGATATGATTCCAAGAGGGAAAAGCCTAGAATGTCGCTGGGAATACAGCATGAATGTTGGTGTTCACTGAAGCGGACGATAAACCTGCTGAGGCTCAGATGTGACTGCAGAGATGGATGACTGACGTGAGTAAATGTTGTGATATGAGGCTGTTAAAGTTTTTGTAGATTTATTTAATTAATAACGGTTGGTCTTTGATCAAGCCGAGCTGCCGCTTTACTGCGAGGCATTGCAGAGGGTCAGGCTTAGTTTGCCATGATTTAATCTTGATTTATTAACTGAGCAAACCGGCATTATGATAGTTATGCGATGCTGTAGGTAGACGACGCCGTGTCTGTTCATATTTGTTCATTGAGCCTGGCGCTGGAATCTATCTAGGCTCGAAAAGGACCATCAAAACACGAGCAAGATGGAGGCTTGGTGTATAAAACCTTATTTTACACTGCAAAAACGGAGCTAAAAATAAGTAAAATGTTCTTAAAATTTGTGTATTTTTCCTTGATTTGAGTAGGTAAACAAGATGATCTGCCAATAGAATAAGATTTTTGCACTTAAAATAGGAACAATTTATCTCAATCATCTTATTTCAAGTGCAGGATATCTAATTATCTTATTTTAGGTATCAAAATACTCATTCCATTGGCAGATAATCTTATTTACCTGCTCAAATCTATGACAAAAACACAAATTTTAAGAACATTTTACTTATTTTTAGTTCCGTTTTTGCAGTGTATCATGATCAAACGGTTTTAGGTCTTTTTATAAGCATATTACGCGGCTATATACCTTTGAATAAGGCAGATTCAGTACGGTGTAAAGCTTTAAAACCAGATTCTTCAAAAAAATATTTCTTGATTTGTCAGTATTCAGGTTCTGGATGTGTCTAAAGAAATCAAACTAAATAATGTGCAGAGTAATCACAGTTAATTCAAGATTTGAGAGAGTTTCTTATTTGTTGGTCTGAATAGTTTTATTAGTGTTTCATTATTTTGCCTCTTTAGGATATATTAATCTAACGACCAGAAATAACAGTAATAACTTTCAATAGTTTCAAAAGGGCCTGTAGCATTGGATGAAGAAAAGTGTTTGAGCTTCTTACCCTGTTTGCCGTCACAGCGAAATACTGCAGGTTCTGGAGGAAGCCGACGTCTGGGTGGATGCTCGTCAGATTGTTGTGGCTCAGGTCCAGGAAGCGCAGCTTGCGGCAGAAGAACAGCTGGCTGGGGATCTTCTCGATCTTGTTCCTGTTCAGATAAAGCCTCTCCAGGTTGGTGAGCGTTCCGATCTGGATGGGGATGTAGGCGATCTGGTTGTACCAGAGCTTCAGGCACACGAGGCGGTGCAGGTGCTGGAAGCTGATGATCTCCTCGATGGTCTTCAGGTTGTTGTCCTTCAGGTCGATCTCCTGCAGGTTGTGCAGGCTGAAGATGGAGTGCGGGATGCGCTCCAGGTCGCAGCGGACGAGCTCCAGCTCCGTCAGGTTGACCATCTTCTTCAGGCTGTTGAGCACCATCAGCTTGGTGCCCTCGTTGTTGATGGAGAGCTTCTGGAGGTGCACGCCCACGTCGGTCACCACCTGAGGCAGCTTGGTCAGGTTGCTTTTCAAGCGCAGCACCTTCAGGCTTTTGAGCTCTCGGAGCCCGTCGATGACGATGAAGCGGTTGTTCTCGGCGCTCAGGTTTCCGGTCAGGTGCAGCTCACTGAGGTTCTTCAGGCTGTAGATCCACAGCGGGATCTCCTTGATATCGGTGAACTTGATGTGGAGGGACTTCAGGTTCTCCCTTAAGAAGGCCAGGGCCGGCGCTTCGATCTTGGCCGGCGTGTGGTAGAGCCACATCTCCCGCAGGCTGGTGAGCTGGGCGATGATGGGCGGTATGGTCACGTCGGGGATCAGCTCCAGCTTCAGCACCTCCAGCTCCACCAGGTCGAACACCGTGTCGGGAATGCCGCTGAGCATGAAGAGGTGCAGCTCCAGCTTCTCCTGGGAGTTCTTGGTGATGCGCTGCCTCAGCTTCTCCAGCGTCCACTCGTTGTTGAGGTTCAGCTGCCGCAGCTTGTTCTCGCTGACCTCCGACAGGAACACGGCGAAGCGCTTGGAGTACAGCGGGTCGTACTGGTCTATCATGTGCAGCATGAAGGCGAAGTCGTTCTTCAGGTCGGGGATGTCGCTGTAGCTGCTCTCCTCGCGGATCGACTCGAAGGAGTAGCGCTTGAGGGAGCGCCTCACCATCCAGCAGAGGGTGTACATGCAGATGAGGCCGTACACCACCACCAGGCTGATGTAGAAACAGGCCAGGATCTTGAACAGGGTGGCCAGCGGGTGCGCGCACTGAAACACGCGGTACCCCGTCAGCTTCTCGATGTTCACCGAGCACACCACGTTGAACCGGATGTGTCCCACGTAATACGCCGTGTAGCTTATTATGAGTATGAACTTGATCACTTTGATGATGGTCTGACGAATGTAAAGGCGGTAGACTATATCGCCCTCCTCCACGTGGATCCTGAACTTCTTCACCTTCTCGAAAAGCGCCTTGGCCTGCTCCCCTTCCTTCTTGTCCAGAACCCCGGTTTCGGAGCGGTCCACGATCCCCTGTTCGATGCGGGACTTTGTGCGCTGCAGCATGGGCACGCTGGCCTCCACGTCCTCGCTCACGCTCGACGCCTTCTTGTCCATGGAGCCGTTCATCTTCCCCACCGGCTTGGGGTCGCTCTCCTCCACCACCGTCTCCGACAGGGCTCTGGTCGTCCACGGCGAGTCGAAGCACTTGAGGAGGATGGAGACGAAGTGCTCCAGCTTGGAGCTGGTGCGGGGGAACTTGAACCAGAAGTTGCTGCAGGCCAGGAAGATGAGGGTGTGGAGCAGCACCAGGTACGGGAAGTACTTAGCAAACCAGTGCAGCTTGTTCTCGTAGCAGACGGCGTCCACGTAGTTGTACTGGTGCCGGTCCAGGTCGTACTGGATGCCTTTGGGCTCCGGCGGGTGGGGGCCCGTCGCGTTCGGCATGGCCTCGCAGCTGTCGTTGAGGATCCACTTGCAGGGCAGGCAGATCATCTTGTCCTGCGTGACCTGCAGCGTGCCGCCGAACACGGCGATCATCAGCATGATGATGGAGATGTAGTCGGTGAAAACGTCCCACCATGGCTTCAGGATGCGGTATGTGGACTGGGTCTCGGCAAAGTACCGGAGCTCGGTGATGGGAATCATGATGGTTTGTCTGCAAGAGCATAAACAAGGTTGAAATTGTATTAATCCGTAATGGTTCAGAGGAAAAAAAACACAAGTTGTTCCTCCGACGTTGAAAACATCTGCTGTCATCTGAACTTAGGTCTATTCTGTGACCTGCGCCACTGTATTTTAACGCCTGCTCTAATGTTTTGGGTCGTCTCAGGCCTTTTGCTGCCTCTGAGCGTTTTTCTTTATTTATGGGATTTATGGGATCTATTTATCTAGATGCCATTAAGGCTGACCAGCTTCTCTGTCCCCGCTGAGGAATAGCCTCCCTGCAGTGAGATGCTCATGGACGTGCAGCTCACTATTAGTCTTTGCTGCTTTCTTTCAACTAGGGCTGGGCCTTTATAGTATTGTTTTATCGTTATCGTGAAAAACTTCCTAAAACGATGAGAATTCGGATTTATCTTGACAATGATAAATTCAGGCTAGTGGTGTCTGAAAGTCCCCCCCCAAAACTGCCAGTATTGTCAGGATTGGATGTTGTTGTGTCTTTGTTTTTGCTATTTTCTCTATTGACGGTTTACTAAGAGCATCAATAAATGTCAGTAAATTCAAAAATGTAATTAAATGCAGTTAATGTGTGCAGTTTGGTGATAAAAATCAAACTTCTTAATGCAACTACACAGTAAATTTGTCTCAAATGAAAGAAAATGTACTGAGAAACAGACATTTGGTCCCTCTCAGAAACAAATTCTTCAATTTGAGTCAATTTTGCTTAGAGAAATTTCCTGCATAGACTCCTGATTAAACCTTTTTTTTTTTTTTGTTTAAACATATGTTACATTTTTAAATGATTCTTAAGGACAGTATTTGTGCTTTCTGGGCTGTAATTGACATGCAGTCACAGCCACACAGTCAGCTGAAAAGGACTGCAAGAAGCTGTAAAAAGTCTTTTATCCTCCCTTTTATCGTTATGACAGCATTACCACAATATATTGTGATCAAATTTAGAGCTCACATCGCCCACCCCTACTTTCAACGATGGCTTTTTTGTTCTTTTCTAAAAACGTACAGCCCTAATAGTTCTGATGGGGGATCGTGTCTCGGCAGGTTTGCAGCTGCTCCGTACTCTTTTCGTATTTAAAAAAAACTTATTGAATGCAGAGGTGCTCTGTGAGACGTTTAAAGCTTACGGTATTTTTCCTAGAACCTCACCCTGCGTTAAACTTCTTCCCTACTATAGCCCGGACCTTTCTACTCGTCTCCCTTGTCTCCATGTTGTTGTTGACCAATAACATCTGACAAACCCAGAGCATCTCAGGGAACAGCTGTATTTATACTGAGATTAAGGGTTCCTAATGCTTTTACAAGGTGCGTAATAGCAATGGTGGATTTCTGACCAACCGTGATCGTGTAACTTCTGTTGTGCTTCAAGGCTGTGCACCAGTATGCAAATTAGCCATGCGGTCGTTATCTCACATCAACTACTGGTGTCTGCTGGTGTAGAACGACAAGAGAACGAGAGATTCATTTATTCAGTAACCCCCGACAATAAAATAATTCAAGGTTCATCTACTTTGTCATACTGAATGAATTTACAGTTGTAGCATAATGGAAAGCTGTGAACTCATTAGTAAGAGAAACTCTATATAGTACCGTAGGGTAAATTATTATGTCCTGTAAAATTAACATCTGAGTAAATAGTTTAAATAAAGAGTCCACTGCCACTGGGATCTTGTTTTTTAAATATTGCCACAGTGTTTCATAGATATAGCATGAAGAATCAAGGAAATTGTGTAAAACAAATGTTTAAAAGGCATAACACATCTGCTGAAGAACAGCAGCACTGAATAGCTTTCCTCTGTAACTTGACTCCAGTTCACGCATTTTACAAAGCGAAGCCTTGATTTTCAAAAAAAAAAAATAAATAAACAAAAGAAAAGTTCTTCTCAATAACTAGCATTGAACAAATGTTAAATAGGCAATAAACTCCAAAATAAGCACTGCCATCCGCACATCCCAAGCAGGGTGTACATGCTGTCGGGTGTCAAACTGGAAACAGAAGCCTGGCAGGGATGCAACTCAGATAATTCTCAAAACTAGCTTTTTATTTCTGGAATAAAGTTTGAGCTTGAACCTTTGGATCTATGTAAAATCCCACTTAACCAAATCAGCATAATAGATAAACCTTCTGATGAGATAAGGCAATCAGGTAACTAACACTGATAAATCAAGGCTAAGAAGAACCACAAGAAAAATGCTGATATGACTCCTGGAAAATCAGTTTAAATGGACAATGACCTAAATATCTACGACAAATGAAAGTGAAACTTATTACGCTGCTGATAAATCAGCATCATTATAAACAGCAAACTTTTTCAGCTGTTCATTTCTGCTAAAGCATTATCACAACAACTAGGCCTCACTAAGACAACGGGTGAGAAACACAAGACATTTTCTTTTCATTTCGTTCAAAGGTTAATATCAACAATGTTGTCAACAAATAAAGCTTAGAGTAAAATATACACATATTATAACTTGCTCAATATCACAACCATTATAACTAATATTTTCAATTTAATAAGATCTGACTGACCTAAAACGCATAGTAAAAAGAAGAAAACGGATTTAAGGACCTAAGAGAAACTTAAAAAGAAAAAAAGAAATAGAAAGATAAAAGATGTATTGTGGGTTATTTTAGTTACCCAGTTATTGCGAAGCTTTGCCAATACTAATTTATTTTTAAGAACTATAAAATAAGATAAAAGAGAAGCATTCAAAATATGAACCCAACTCTCCTGCCATAAGCACTGAGCAGTTATTTGGTATATTATATATATATATATATATATATATATATATATATATATATATATATATATATATATATATATATATATATATATATATATATATATATATATATATACGGACGCATGGTTCAGTTAAAAATAAGAGGGTTAATAAAAAGTTCAGTAGAATAACAGTTTTCCTTCCTTTTGTATTCTAGCCTATCATGTTGGTTAATACTGCTCATTACATCCTGTCAACCAATCACAAACGCAGACCCAGGAACGTGCCTTCACCAAGTTTAAAGGGTTGAGTTTGAATTCTGTGTTCTTTATTTAAAAATAGGTCATTAAGGAACAGCACAACACGGTCAGGGCTGCACTTAAAATATGTTTTGAAATTTTTTGATAATTACAAATATGATTTCTATTTTATCAATATGCAATTTTTCTACATTGCCCATCCTGATTGCTGTATTCCTGTCACACATCTTGTCGTCTGCTGAAAGTCTTGCTCTCTCTCACCCTCTGGCAGCCTGAGTGAAGTGCATATATGTGTCAGTACGTCACAGAAATAGTTTAATTTTGTAATAGCTTCTCACCAATGTTCCCCCTTAGCTTTTCATGTGTCTGAACTTTCACTGAACCCATGCCAGCATCATCACACGATAACCCAAGAATATGGTCTCGAAATAACGTCTCAGATAGATAATGCCTCAGATAAACGTTAAGCTGTTGGCCGCTGTCATTTGGCTTGAATCCAAAAAACTCCCACACTGCAGCAGTCATGCTCGGCTTTGACACAAATTCATTTTTTTTTCTTCAATTTCCTTTTAAAATAGCATTTCTCTGGCTCTCCCTCATGAATCTCTCATGCTAAACGTTGAGCATGTGCCGACCAGACACAATATTTAACTCTTAAACTGAGGAACCGAGGAAGACGGTGCGAGTAGACACCGATGCAGCGCGCATACACAAATTATTGATGTTATTTTAAATTAATCATTTGATTAATGTTTATCCTGCGATTATATGAAATATTGTTTATCGTGACAGGCCTACCTGAGATTATAACAAGTTACATGGCTTACAGAAATAATCAAATTACAGCAAGGATTTTGTTTAGATAACTTATCTTAGCTACAACTTAATTAATCCTATTACATGAAAAAGACAAATATATATTTTCAGATTAAAGGTAAATTTATACAGTGACATGACTTTGTTGAGGCCAGGCCTAATACTGAGAAAGAATATAAATTATAGAAGGAAACTGTAACATTAATAAACCTTTTGAAATCTTGAACTTATCACTTCTTTATTTTTTGAAGGATTATTGGCTTTATATTTTTAGTGTTTGATGTTATTTTTCATCTCCATGTTAACACCATGGGCCTTGACGTTAATAGAAGTGGCTTCACGACACTTTGAACTTCACTTGTGTGGATTTGATTTAGAACTGGTTTAATTCTTTGTTTTGGTCATTTCTGAACAATTAAACTATTGATTTATAAAGACTGATAGATAGATTTATATAAAAAAAATATTACCCATCATCTTTGTATGATGGGTAATACCATACAAATACTGGCACTTATGTTTTTCCATTTAAGACGCCGATTATAAGGAACTTGTAATGCACACATTTTAATTGTTTTCTGCCTAAATTTCAATGGATACATAGAAATGTGTGCATCCATAAATTTCTATGGATGCAGACAATGAATATGGCAAATTCATTGTTCTTGCTTGTGTGTGCTTTAGCTGAGCAGCAGAATACCACATATTCATTATAGACTTTATTGGTGATTGTTGCAGATGTCAGAGTTCTGGGTGCTTCCGTCTGTGTGGTGAGAAATGTGAAAATAAGTTATCCTCCATAGCACCTCAGTAACATACTTACACCCGCCTTAGCAGCTGCAGAACAACTCTCTGGAGTGGATGTGAATGTGTGCGTCAATGACTAGCGTGAAGCGCTTTGGTGGTCGTCGGACTTGAAAAAGCACTATACAAGTACGAGCCGTTAACCAAGCCGTTTATGTATATCGCCGTAGTCCTCAGCCATGAGCTCATAAAATATTAATCGTATGAACAGAGCTGCTTTTCAAAAACGGAGGTAGAACAAGAAGGTTGGCCAGAAACCAGCAGAAGCCGTGCTCTGCAAAGGACTGCAGCTGATAACGCCAGCGGAGCACCAGCGGAGCACCAGCTCCAGGAACAAACAGCAGGTAAGGCGCTCAAAAACCAACCAAAACTGGTGAAAAATGCCACTTATAATCTCAAACGATCCCAAAAACTAAGCCAAACAAACAGCTGATATGCAGCAGGACTAACAAAGATGCACACCGCACCCTGCCCAACTATGAAGGTGCCCACTCCACCCGTCAATCTGCGGGGCGTTCAGATCAGCACCAGAGTGGGACTGTGGGACACCATCCCACCAGAGTTGCAAAATGGTACAAAATAACTAGGTTTATCATTATTTTGTTCACATTTCAGCTTGGATTTTATTTTATGCGCTGCATAGATTTGCAGTGCGCGCAGCTCCGAGGGAACAGTGCCTCTCACATCCCTGCGCTTCCTCTAGCTTCCTTTTAAACATTCTACTGATAGAAGCTGACCCTCTTCCTCCATCAGAAACAACTTCCACTCTGAAGTGCGCTTTTGCTTGGGATGGTCCATTCACTGAGCCAAAAGAAGATTGGATTCTCGGGTTTCCAACTGGCTGGTCACTTGTTCAGGAACGTCTCTAAAAAGAGCTCTCTGTTGGCTTAAATGTAGCCCTGCAGCCAGAAGAATAACTCGAAGATAATGAGGCCTGGCAAGGTATTCTGGGAGAAAAAAAAAAGTACTGTTTGAACCTGTTCTAGCTAGATTAGGAGTCACAGGACTTCCTATAATAGGTCTCGCTTCAACTGAGACCCCAACAGCAGCTAAAATAACCTCTAACAAGATAACCGAGAGTAAACAACAAGACTCAATCTTTGACACAAATCACTGAGCCTAAGATTAACAGCTCATCTGATGGCAGACCCGATAGAAATGTTTGTACTGACAGTGTGCTGAACTGAACTTCCAACTGTACGAATCGTTTTTCCATCTGCAGTCATTTGTTTTCTTCTATCGGACCAAAAAAAAAAAAGCGTTTAGACTTAAACAGATAAGCTTTGAAACCCAAGCTGCAAACAGCGGCCAGATGTAAACTATGACGACAAGAAGGTCCTATGATCTACAAAGACGTGTGCGATATCATCACGGCCAGTGGAATATCTGTTATGGACTGGAAATAAAAGCAGATTTATTCCTGTTCCTCTGGCACAAGAAGATAAACAGCGTCTTAGGCGATCCGACAACATGAACAGTCCTGACGTTGACAGTGGATTTAAAAGCAGAAGGTCTGGATTTAAACGGTGACTCTGCCTGTGGGTCTCCCAGCACATTTCTCCTTAAGTAGTTTCTTAAACAAAGCAGCCATTGTCCTGCTGATGCCTGCCGACTAGGCTTCGCCCCGCAGGTTGAGAGCAACGCAGGAAAAACTAGCCTTTAGAGGAGTCAGATAATCGGTTTTGCTTGTCTACGCCGGTGCCACTGAGGCAGCAGCAAACAGCCTTTTGTCACGTCGCAACCAAATTACCCTCGTTGGGAGTTTTAAATGATATACCTGCACGCAGTTGAGCTTACTTAGGAGCTAGAAGGAAAACGATGCATGGTTTAATGCATGGTGTTTTTCCCCCACAAATAATAATCCACTTCCTAATGGCCTTGGCTGCATGGTCGAAGTCATCGTCCTGTTGCAGAATAAAATGGAGGGGCCAATCGTATGCCTCCCTGGTGGATTCTGTGTGTGTTTCTCAGCATTGACGACACCATTAATCCTCCCCAAATCTCCAACTCCGTTGGCAGAAATTCAGCTCGAACCTTGCCAGGAACCTCCACCGTGCTTCACTGTTGACTATGGCAAGCCGTTTTAACATAAATTTGGTTTCGTCTGACTATCTGTAATTACATTCCAGATATCTTAAAATGCATTTTGACTTGACAAAACTACATTTTGACTATCTGGAATGGTAATTTAAGATATCTTTATTTACATTCTGACAAGAAAGAATACTAATTCAAGATATCTCAAATTACGTCACCGGATTCGTCATAGAAAGCGTCCATAATTGTAATTTAAGATATCTGAAACGTAATTATGACTAGTCAGAATTACAATTTAAGATATCTGAAATAAGACATTGCGTGTAAGCCCCTTATTGGCTGTAAGCTGTCCAAATAATTGCCTGAACATTCAATGGCGCTGGCAGTTTTCGACAAAATTGTAAGAAAATGCCACAATATAGGAAGAGCGTTTCCAGTATGGGATATGCGGAGAGCGCAAAAATAGTATACTTGAAGAATGCTTAAGAAATTTGCAAAGAATTTCGGATTTACTTGCTGCCGACACACACAATGCACTGAAAAACGGCTAGCTGAAGCGCTACTATAGACTCATGTCCAAGCTGGAAATAAGGAATATTCCGCAAAGATATTGAGATATCTTTAATTAGAATTATGACTAGTCAAAACTAAGTTTAAGATATCTTGAATTGTAATTTTGACTAGTCGTAATTTAATTGTTGATATCTAAAATGGGTATTTCAGATAGTCAGTAATTAATTCGAGGTATCTTGAATTGACGTCTTCATACAACTCAATGGAAAATCTGATGTCATTTCGACTAGTCAGAATGTAATTAGAGATATCTCGAATAGGTATTTTGACTAGTCAAAATACAATTAGAGATATCTTAAATTGCTAAAACGTCTAGTCATAAAACCATTTAAGATATATCTCGAATGTAAGGGCGGTAAGACTGAATTTATGTTAAAACGGCTTGCCATATGTTGCCTTCAGACACCCATTACTGTACCACTCTCCAACCCTTGGACAAACTTCCTTCTGCCACAGCCAAAGCTTTCACATTTTGACTCAGTCATTTTTTCTGCACCCCAGTTTCTTTTTCGTTTGTAATGAGTCTCTTGTCCTTGTTTCCATGGCAGAAGTATGGCATTTTGCGTGCAACTCTTCCATAAAGACCACTTCTGGCCAGGCTTCTCTGGACAGTGGACGGTTGTACCTGGATCACACTGGTTTCTGACAAATGTGAGCTGATGGTACTGCTGGACATCTTCCGATTTTAAAGAGAAATAAGCTTGATGTGTTTCACCGAGTTTCCTTGGCCGACCTATCCCTCTATCATCACTCAACGTTTCCTGTTGCTTTGTGTGTCTTCAAAAGAGCTTGAACAACAGAAATTGACACACAAATTAGGGAATGGGAATGTTTTTTTTTTGGTAGAGACCTCTTTGATGCGGTATAACTACATTGTGTCTTGTCGCTGCGCTCAGTCTCGCCATGGTGACATGAAACCGCCTACCACAACCCCACGTTGGTAGCAGCTTGGCTGGTCCCCACCCAGTTTCACTTAATGACCGTGTTTCAACCTACATGTGAGATCGATGAGCATCTGCACCTGTTTGGTATAACTGGTTGATCAAACACCCGTAATCCTGCAGAATACCGACTTTTTGCCCAAATCGATTGATGCCCGTTTGAATGCAAAGGGGAGTAACACCAAATATTGAATTCAATTTAGATTTTCTTTTTATTTCACTCACTTTGCATTTTGTAAATTGACAAGAATAAACATTCATTGTTTATATACTTCTGAAAATACATGGACTTAAATTCTTAATCTACAGGGTTCATTATGCTGTCGGTCTACACGTTGAAGCTATAACAGCTTCAACTCTTCTGGGAAGACGTGAACTTTTAAAAATTCTTTTAAGGGCTGGGCGATATGGACCAAAACTAATATCTTGATATTTTTAGGCCGAATGCCGATATACAATATTTATTTTCATATGTTTTTCTCATGATAAAGTAATTATAAAAAGGCACCTCTCAATGAAAGCTTTATCCCAAATGTTTCACAGGCACATTTTATGAAAAAAAAAAAAAACACAGCTGTAGATAAATATTAGAAACAGAGGAAATATAACCTACTGAAAGCCAGAGTTGTTTTAAACTAAGATTAAAACACATTTGTTTAGGATTGCCTTTAACTGTTCTAGTTGAACGGTTTTATTGAAACATCATTAGTTTAAGTTTGTAGTCCAAC
The DNA here is from genome assembly GCF_011125445.2 of Fundulus heteroclitus. Lineage (NCBI taxonomy): Eukaryota > Metazoa > Chordata > Actinopteri > Cyprinodontiformes > Fundulidae > Fundulus > Fundulus heteroclitus. The sequence continues at coordinate 21,887,339 of NC_046368.1, forward strand.
TGTTTTTATGATCATTAATATTTACTTTTAGTTTCCATTTTCCTATGTTTTATTTTGTTTCAATTTTCCTACCTTTTATTCCAACTGTTTTGTTTTTTTATACTTGCCATTTTTGTTTCTATTTTCCTATGTTTTAATCAAGTAAAGCACTTTGCGTTCTCCTTGTACTGAAATTTGCTATACAAATAAATTTGCCTTGCCTTACTGGAATACATAAAAGTGTAATTATAACACTACGTCAACCATCTTGATATAAATTACAGTATATAGTCTCATCTTGTATTTCTTTCTTTTTTTTGACTCGATATTTTTAAAATCTCGATATGTTGCCCAGCCCTTGTTCTTCCAGAAACTCTATTGTGAGGTCATGATGTTGGACGAGAAGCTCTGGCTCCCAGTTTCCTCTCTAATATATCCCAAAGGGGTTATTTCGGGTTGAAGTCAGGACTCTTTGCAGGCCAGTCAAGGTCATCAGCACCAAACTTTCCCATCGATGTCTTTACGGACTTTGCGTTCTGCTCTGGTTCACAGTCATGTTGGAAGACCACGGACCATCTCAAGTGAGCATGGAGTTGTCCAAAAGTAACCCTACACCACCACCACTACTTGACACAATATAGGCTACGTTCACACTGCAGGTCTTCATGCTCAATTCCGATTTTTTTGCGTGTCTGTTCACATTTCCAAATATATGCGACTTGTATGTGATCTCCTGTGTGAACTGAATGCGTTCAACGGAAGTGTCCCCATGCGCACTTGAGGACGCGATGACGTCACACGTAGCAAGCGTCCTCAGTGTTTACGGAAGTAAACATGGATTATAATGCTGGCACGCATTTTGCGGTCATTAATTTATTTTCTAACCGGAGCTTTCCCTCCACTGACTGCTCTTCTCATTGTTGTCCGCTATGGGTGTCGTCTTTCTTCCCGCTTCTGCATAACAGGCGCAGAATAGTGACGTTTGTCGAGTATCGGTGACGTACAGGTCGGATAAATGCGACCCGGCCGTACAGACACAGGTCGCATTTGAAAAGATCAGATACGTATCGGATTCAGGACCACATATCCAAGTGGCCTGGGTCGCATTTGAAAAAATCCGATCTGTGTCGTTCAGACTGTCATAAAAAGATCAGATCCAGGTCGCATATGGGCAAAAAAAAAAAATCGGAATTGGGTCACTTCAGGCTGCAGTGTGAACGTAGCCTTGGTCTGACAAGTACCATTCTCCTGACAAGCGTCAAACCCAAACTCATCCATCAGCTTGCCAGATGAGGCAATCTGATGGTGATGCCGTGATGTATGGCTTGGATGCAGCTGCTCATGGAAACCAATCTCACTATACACTGTTCTTGGGCCAATCTGAAGGCCACATGAAGTTCGGAGGACTGCAGGCCTTCTTGAAAAAGCTGCCGACCTCTGCACACTAGTCTTTCACACACATTCACAGCCTGGGGTAGACTGACAGAACTCACACTGCCGTACTTCGGTGCCACCGGGCCCTATGACCACCACCAACAAAGGGTGAAGTGTCTCGCCTAGGGACACAACATCTGAGACAGCAACCCACCCGGTCACAGGGCAAACTCCCTAACTCCTGTGCCACTGTCGCCCCTGTCTTAAATAAAGTCCATCTCCTCTGGAAAGCACCTTTAATTATTCAGAAGTCATTTTTTACAGCTGAGGTTTGACAGCGCAAACACGCTGAATAAGTAATGCCAGGTGGGAGCGTATGTGAGCAAAGTTCAGGCGTCACTGGAAAACATTTAATGTCTGATATTTTCTACCTAGGAGCCGAGTTCTGTCTCTGAGTGCTTTTCCATCGGCCCGGGGTTCCGTTTAAAGGTGTACGTCTACTTGCAAGGAAACGATAAAGGACCAGGATTTAATTTAGCCGAACAGGAAATGTGGTTTTGAGAAATGCATAGATTGGGAGACGGGTGAATGCCAACATTCCTGGCACTCGCGGTAGGCTTTGAAGCTCGTTCGTGAACAAAGCACAACTGTGAACATTTTCCTCGCAACAGCTTCAAACTAAGTGCTCGGAAAACACCCACGGGACCTGAAAGCATCATCAGCGCTGCTTTCTGACTCCTTCAGAGCACATCTGCAGATCCAGAGACAGAGGGAGGCTGTTGCTGTCTGTGTTCAAGGATAGTTGGACAGAACCTTTCGGTATACGCGGCATTCTACTTCACTCGTACTTAAGGTGTCCACCAGAAAGGGGATTAAAAGTAATGAAAACACGTCTAAGGCATTAAGTTTGAAAGACAAGCCAGTTTTAGATAAACACGCAGGCAAAAAGATCCCTGATCCTGACAGCGACACAAAAATGGGCCATAAACATCAGACTTGTTGAGAACACCGTATCTGTTTTTTGATTACTAAACAAACTTATCGCAGCTTTTACACAGAGATATCTTTTTTTTTTTTTAACTCTGCAAGAGTCCACTAAAAAAAAGGAACATAAAGAGGCCTCCGAGGTTTAGACAGGCTGGAGTTTCTGGAAAACAGACCCCCTCCTCCCCGATCACGGTTAGGTAACACACCCTTCAGTCACCACCGGCTTAATAAATTTGTTATTTGTTCTCACTGTCCCTCGGTTCTCCAGTTCTCCAGCAGGTTCATGTTAAGCCCCTTCGCCTTACATCTATGATGTGGCCATAAATCACTCTAAATCTTTCGGCTTGGGCTCTTTTGATTTTTGCAGGTGATTTAATTTTTACTCGTTTTGACTCCTGGACCGTCAAAAACACTGCTGGTTTGAGCAAAAAACAGCCCAAGCTGACATAAGGAATCAGACTCTGAAATATGCTTCATCAAATGTGAGAAAGCATTTGCTGAAAAAAAATAAAAATAAAAATTGAATTTAATGTCTCATTTCAGTGCAAACCGCCCTCAGCCCGTCTGTTTAACCCTGTCTATCCTAGAAAGAATAATAGAAAAAAAGGAACATCCAAGATTTTGTATTAACTAGGTCAAACTGGTTCTGACTGACAAAATCTTTCCTTTTTTATGGCCGCTCTGCTGAGTTCATATCCTCCCACACATACACACAGACGCTCAAAATACACGTTTTAGTACAACGCCGAATCACCTCTTTAGAAAACTCTCCATTACATGACGATAAATGGCTAACGTTAGCGTCTTAATTCATTTAACGTTTTCCAAATCATTAAATTTCCATCCTATAATAATTGGCTTCAACAAAGCTTACAAATCTGATTTTTGGGGCCGTTCATGCTACTATTAAATGCGACCGCCATCAGGCTTCTGTCTGTACGGTTAAAGACCGCAAAGCGACCCGCATGCGCAGATAACAGGAGACGTCACACAGCAGCGTGCTGTTTACCAAAGTAATGGTTTCTAGAAGTGTTCAATAAAGTTTTGTTAAAATAAAAAAGCTTGAAAGAAACATAGGAACTACCGCCAGGCGTCTCATCTTGGTATTATTAGAAAGCTGTTGAGCAACGGGAGCTGACAATATTAAGACTAAGGTTGTCAAAAGTACCGTATTTTCCGGACTATAAGTCGCAGTTTTTTTCATAGTTTGGCCGGGGCTGCGACTTATACTCTGGAGCGACTTATGTGTGAAATCATTACACATTTTTACCGGTATATCATTACACCTGTTATTTTCACACCAAACCGCAAGAGGGCGCTCTAGGCCTGTGTTGAATCAGACGTAAGCGACGTAGAGGTGCCGCATCTTCTACCTCTGGAGTTAACGGAGTTATTTGAAAGTGACACCGAGGATGAAGATTTCACTGGATTTTAGTTATTTGGAGTGACACGGGCGCTTTGGTTAACTTCTTCGCATGTTATTTATGCTATAGGTATCTGAATAGCTTTTAATATGTTATGTTAACATACCAGGCACGTTCTCAGTTGTGTCATGTAGCATAAGCTAACCGTACAAATACTCAGTCTGTTGTTGCGTCTGTTCTATTTTTATTTAAAATTGCCTTTCAAGATGACATGTCTGTTCTTGATGTTGTATATTATCAAATAAATTTCCCCCAAAAATGCGACTTGTACTCCGGAGCAACTTATAGTCCGGAAAATACGGTACTCAAACAGTGTATCCGGATACAATGCTAATTTGCCATGGTATCGATACTAAATATTTCGTTTAGGCAAACGAAATAGGGAAACCCAAAGATTGTGACAAGCCTGTGTGCAAACCTGTCGGATTTCAACAGTCATGATGAAATCTGACAGGTTAGTAAATTATAGTTCCCGTTCATAATTTAATACATTAAACTTAATACCGACGTTAGCACTACCGGTGGTCCGCATTAACGTTGTGTGATTAGCATGCTACTAGGCATGCGTTAATTTGGGTTATTTATTTCGCATTTATTTCCGCGCTTATTTAACTAGCATTTGTGATCCCGTTGAGAAAGCCTTCCATGTTATGATTGAAACAGGCGAGTTTTTCACGTTAACAATATATTTTTTATGCCTTCGATTATTTCTTTTATCCCTGTGGTATTAAAAATGCTATAGAGTATTGAATATTTTTCTGAGTATCACTATCACGTTTGAAATTTTAGTAGCGTAAAAAACCCTAATTAAGACCACATAAGAGTAAGAAGGTAAGAAGAAAGCAACAAAGCTATTAAAAATAGCCTTTTATGGAGTGCCAGCTGCTACTACTGTGTGCGGATGTGAAGTTGGAGAAAGGAGAGAGACGTGAAACACGGATAAAATGTGACAAAATGCGTAAACGCTTCAGAAGCCTCAAAACAAATAAACTTAGAAACAGCTTCTTCTCAAGAGCTGTGAGGGCAATCGCCCCCTGATCGGAGACTGCAGTCCAACGCTTTAAAATCACCCAACTGTTACCAACCCGTTATACGTAACAATCACCTTAATGTTACTGCCTACCTCCACACTAACTTTGAATATCTAAATGCAAATCATTATTGTTCAATAAGCACTCCACTACCTCAATATCTGTTATCTGTGGCTCTCCTGAACGCTAAAAAAAAAAAAAATACAAAAAAAAAATGTAACCCTTGTTCATTGCCTTTTTTGCCTTCATTACGTGTATGTGAACTGTAATGTGAACCGGAGTAGCCAAAGAGAAATTTCGCCACGGTGACAAATAAAATATTCTTGATTCTTGACATGAGCGTTCTGACTGTGGACGCCCTGAAAAATATCCGATACGTATCTGAGTCTCAGGGTTGGGGGTGGTGTGGTGAAGGCGACGTGCAGCACTCAACCCAAGAACGTTCAAGTCCTTCAATATGTTCAGCTGATCAGAGAGAGACCCTTCCTTTATATCATATGTGTCAAACTCAACGATTCGGCCCATCAAGGCAATTTATCTGGCCCTCAAGAGCCAAAAAAGGCATATCATGTCATAAAGTAGAGGCATATATCATTTTAAAGTGTATTAAGTGGTAAAAGAAATTGCCTCCTGTAGCAAATTTTGTTTTAACTGTATAGAAACAGCATCCTGCCACTTTTTCTACAACCCTTTAAAACAACCCAGAATTGTCCAAAACGAGAAAAAGTGATGCAGCATGATGAGAATCTATAGTGTCACTCACCCCAATATCAACTTTTTTTTTTGCAGATAATGTGTTTAAATTGGGCTTAAGGGTGCCAATTTTGAGTTACTGTGAAAGATTTTACATTTTTATGTGAACTGGAATGAAATTATGAAATCAAAAGTGTCATCTATTAAACAGATGAAACCGGCCCTTTCAATGACTTCAAGATACCCCAAATTAGTCTGACACCTCTGCTCTACATGTTTGCAGCTTCTGCTCCACGACTGAACAAACTTTAAATGGGACTTCTACAACCTTTTCATCGACAATATCACTGCACTCTTGCATGAGGGCCAGATGTGTGGAGTCTATTTGTAATGGTTGCCCCGCTGACAGAGTTCTCAACCTGAGCTGTAGATCTAAGCAGCTCCCCCAGAGTTACAACAGGGATCTGACTACAGCTCTCTGTAACATAATTGTTACATAGTAATTACCAATCTCAATAAATGTGCTTCCTATTATAAACAGCCATGGCTGTAATATAACATACATGGAGCATGTATGCATGCGGGCTCTTGTACGTTTGGTTTATTTAAAGGAGATTCCTTAATGTGACCAATAATTTTAAGCCTAAAAGGTAAAAAAAAAAAAAAAAATCGTAACATTGAAAACAGCCTTAAGAATTAAGTTTGATCCTAATTAACGTTTCATTATTATTAACCGACCGGATAAAACAAGCAATTTAGCACAGAAGCTTTTCGTTTTCAACCCGTTTCCTCCGAGCAAGAGCAGCAATATCTTGTTGAGCAAAAAAAATAAAAATAATAATAATTTAAATAAAATCACCAACAAAAACGAAACACGTCCCTGGCCTCTATCCTCTGAAGAGTTTTATCTTTGTTTATATTCAACCACAAGCGGACTCTGGCTCCAATCCTGCCTCAATTACACGGAGCTAGGTGGGGTTTTTTTCCCCCCCACGGGGGCGACCTCTCTTCGGGGCGGACTCCTCCAGAGCGGCAGCCCGGCGTCGACTGGAGAAGGGGAAGCGACGTCTCATCCCGACCCCGGAGCAGCAGCAGCGCGCTGCGGCAGTCCGCTCTCTGCCAGCTCCCCCACAAACATCCACTCACCGCCACGAGAGAAGGAGAGAGAGAGGGGGGAGAAAACTCACCTGTGTTTTTAATACTGCGGTCTCTCGCCTCCTCCGTACACGGGTGATACATTTCTCTGGCGGCTCTCAGTGTGACTGGGGCCGCTCGCACGCCAGGCCGGAGCCTCGCAGGACGGCCGAGGAGCAGAAGAACACAGCGCCGAAGAGCCGAAGAGCCGAGCCCGAGGCGACGAGCAGCAGCGGCGGTGCGGCCAGAGCAACAGGAAGTGTTGTGTGCGCGAGGAAGGGCGCGAGCAACCCGCCTTCAAAATAAAAGCACGAATGTAATCCGGGTTCAATGTGGGGTAGTCACCTCCTCTTGGTGGGTTAGTAGTTGTGACTTATATTCACATTTTGAGATGTTTGAGTCATGTTTCGCAAACTTCCCCCGTTTTAATAATTTCCAGTGGCTTTTTTAAATTTATTTATTTTATTTTATTATTATTATTACGATTATCAGAGTCAGAACTCATACCAGCACTACCATGTTCAATCAGACAGACTAAATAATTAAAAAAAATTACACAACCTTTTTTAATTTTACTTATTTATTTAGATTATCAGAATATGAACTTATAATTGCTCCCCTTTGCCAATTGTATGATACCACCACTACCATGTTTAACCAGACAGACTAAATAAATAAAAAAAATACCACAGAAGCTTTTTTATTTTATTTTATTTTTTACATTTTTTGTTTATGTCAGAGTAATAACTCATACCAGCTTCCCTTTACCAATTGTATGATACCACCACTACCATGTTTAATCAAACAGACTAAAATATAAATACTACAGAACATTCCTGATAGCCCTGGTTTAATTCTTACGTTGTTTAGGAATGTATTGTTATTCCGGAATTTACCAATTATTCAGTTTCGGTGGCCTCCCAGTTTCAGGTAGAGGGGAGTTTCCCTAAAACAACCCCTTCCCACCAATTACCTCATCTTGTTTCAGCAGGATCAGCAGTTCCCAGTCCCAATACATTTAGCATTTCTTTTATAAACCCGGCCTTGAATTAAGGTTTTATTGCGCATTTAACATCTGTGCATACTTTTGTTCTTTTTTCATTGTTGGCACTAGGAGTAGATAATACAAGCTCTTAAAGCACTTTATTTAAAACTTAGATATTTCTATAATTATTATACAAACGTGATTTGAGCCAAACTATACCCACAGGAGGTGATATTAAGGTTTGTTTTTATCTCCCTCTGGTGGTGATGTGTGTATACAATAACTTAGCCTTGCTAAAAACTGAACCAGAAATTAAAGGTTTCATCCTTTATCCAGTCAAATTTAGTTTAACTGGTTGAGTTGGGGGGGGGGGGGTCACCTCTGGAATCATATTTGGAATGAGAAATACAAATGTTCAAACAAAAAAAAAGAAGAAGATTTTTTTTTTACCTATCAAGCAAATATATACAAATCTAAAGTATGAATTATATTTGGTTCATGAAATCTAAAAGTTGTAAAAACCCCATTATAAATATGAACAATATTAATGGCCTTAAAGTAAATTAACAAATGAGAAAGAACCAAACAGAAATATAATGTACTTAAAATCCGAGAAATAGATCAACAAAATACAGCAAAATCTAACTTGCATGGAAAGAAGGCTAAATTAGATAAGTAAAGTAAAAGCCAGGCTAAAATAATATGTTTTAAAATGTTCTCATCATGATTAATTATTAATTAATTAATAATGATTAAGCAATCCTAAGAAAATAAATAACTAATATAATTTGATAAAGCAATATTTGTTATGGTGGCAGATATAAACTGACTCAAGCTGCACTGTCAAAAGGTGGCTTTTTAGCTCAGTTTCCTGTTTATGTAGGATTGGTCTTACCTCGCCTTTTATGCCTCACCCTTTTGCTCATTCTTGTGATGGGTTTGCTTAGATGAAATATAGATTAATAACACACACACAAAAAAAAAAATCTGAAGTAAAAATCATGGTAGAATGTACCGTAGAACAACAAAACACTACAGTGTAATAAATTAATCGTAATCGTTACTTAACTGTAGTTTGTTCTAAATGTGTGCACCTCATCCAACAGTTTGCTGCTGACATTCAAATAATTCAGAAGAAATAGTTGTATTGTAAATTGATTGTATTGTTTTTGTTAGAAAACAAAACTTCTTGACTAAGACCTTTTATTTTACAGCACAGATTAGCCTGAACCAGAAGTTGTATCTTCGGCAGATAAGTGTTTGATTTTCTGGAAAAGATCAGTATTGCTACACTCGTCTGGGACTGATGTGAATGGTTGTGCCTAAAAATAGATCTTTGGCTAATATAATGACCTTGTCCTTTTGTTTGTAGCCAAATGCTCTGATGATCTTTGCAAATACCACTTGCTATCATGAACTCTGAATGTTTTGAAGGGGCAATTTCTGGTAAAATATGTAATCTCATGAGCCCTACTATATTTCACCAGATAAGGCTCTGCACATGCACACTCTTTGTTAAATCTGAGCAATTCACATAACAATATATGACAGTTAATATTGTTGTACTTGTTTTTACTTTGGGTTAATGAAACTCAATTAATCAGCAATTTCTATCTGTTGTCTTCCTCATGGTTACATAATGCAATACAAAGCTAATAGCACATTGTATACAGTAAATTTGAGAATAATAAATCTATTATGTAAAGCTCTATTTGTCCCTTAAACCCCTATCCTGACCTCAACCCTGTTATTCAAGTCTCAACCCCGTCATAACTACATTTTTAGAGATAATTTTTCAATATAAATTACAATTTTTTAGTTTTAGTTTCCTTTTGTCTAAAATGTTGAAAGCTATCATCAGAACATTGATTTTATCACAAAATGACAAGTGTCCTTTCAGAGATAGATGAATTAGACTTTAGAATAGCAAAAATATCAGATCTTGTGCTATTTTTGCAATCAAAATGATTGAATTACTGTTGGGGACATCTGATTAATATATAGATATCGCTTTCTTTAGAAATATTTTAGAATCATATTTAAGGAGCCTGTCCATAACGGGGTGAACAAATTACAGTGACCATCTTGAAATAATGACCAGTAGTAATGGAAATGATGTCTGAGTTGGGGAAATTGTTTTTTCTGGTTTAGTATGATTATATATATATATATATATATATATATATATATATATATATATATATATATATATATATATATATATATATATATATATATATATATATATATATATATATATATGAATAATGTACTTTGATAAAAAAAAATGGTGAAATATAATACATAAATCCCATTTTAACCATTCGCATGGAATTACTAAGATTATAAGTGGTTAACAGAAAGTAAAAAGACACTTTCAAAGCTGATTCGATCCATAGTTACAACATACATCTTCTCTAAACATTTGTTTTGCTTCAGCAACCCTTTAAACAAAACGTCTCGGTCAGTGTGTTATTTTATTTTGAAAATCCAATGAGCCGTGATGTCATCAAAGCGCGTCTATTTTCCTGTAACGTTTATTGCCCCAACTCTCCTCTGTGTCCCTAAAAAACAAACAAAAGAAAAAATCAGCAACAACCATGCTGGTTTTACGCAGGTGTCTCACATTGATAGAGTCTCCCAGAGGGGGGCTCCCCGTCAGCCTGTTATCGCGATGTTACCGCGCTCGGTTTGCTGTCCTCAGACCATGTGGGCTCATCCACTGTCCGGCCATCAGAACCAGGACCGATCAGCTGTCGTCACAGGACCGGCGAGTGTTTCGTCATCTCCTACCCGCTCATCCCGGCTCTTCCAGGGGACTCTCATCTTCACCTACTGCCGGTGAAGACGCTGTGGGGAAGATCCAGTCAAAACATTATCATCTTGTTTACACGTGCAAGGTAGCACAACTATTTTGTCTCTGGCTCTGGTTCAGTCTGATATCCCCAAACTCTACCTTCTTATGATTCAAATGGGTGATGTATTCTGGATCCCTGTGTTCAGAGGTAACCCGGTATTCAAGATGGGCCCTGTGTCATGTTTGCAGGTCTGCTCCACCAGGTCCACGCAGAAGATCTCTAAGGTCGCCTACCATAAAGGCGTGGTGATCGTGACGTGTCCAGGGTGCAGCAACCACCACATCATCGCCGACAACCTCAGATGGTTCTCTGATCTGGAGGGGAAGAGGTTGGTGGAGCTGTGGCTTTTACGCGCACACGTTAGGCGATTAAACATCCAACCCGAATACTGAAACATGTACACCATATAACAGAAATCCGCTTTAATCGTCACGTTTAAAGAGGAACAACAGCCCACGTTTGGAACGTCCTGTAGAGCACGTCTCAATCCATCGTTCAGCAATGGCATAACCCTTTGGCCTACATGCAACACTGTGGATCAGGCAGGATTATGCCATACTTTCGTTTAGAGCACATTCACCTGTCGTCAAGAGTTGAGAATAAAAGTCCTCCGATGCCGTCCATCCAGTCGGACTGCGCTTAAGCAACTTTCAAAGAAAAAGTGGGCTGCATTTTCCTGTCTGTGCAAATTGTTTGGAGACATACCCCTAAAAGACATGCAACTGTGATTTTAATTGAACATGCTTCTTCAACATATTGACTCCTGCCTGAATATAAATGCATGCTATACTTCCAAAATTCCCAAAACCTATTTGTGAGGGGGGAAAGAAATCCAAACAATTAAATGCCATTAATCATTTTTCTTCCCCTTTACTATTAGGCACTACTTTGTGTTTGCCTATTGCATCAAATCTGAAGACAATCGAATGAAACTTGTGGCTATAATATGGCAAAAGGGAGGGAAAGCTTGAGGTATTTTAATGCTTTTGTAAGGCACTGTATATTTAAATATGAACTCCACTTATATTCAGAAGAATTAGATCAAACAGTATTTTAGAAGTAGCACAATATGCAAATGCTCTGTGGACCTTGTTTTTTTGGAGAGTACAAGTACTGGTACACCTCATAGCAGGACTCTGTTTATATGGAGATAAAACTTTATTGTTTTGTCTATTCTTTATTTTATAGCTTGCCCATTCTTTAATGTTATGATTTTAAAACAATACATGCACATTTAGTTTCCTTTGGAGTCATAGTAAATGAAGGTCACTAGCATTGTATTACGTCCATTGAACTAAGACATGTGCTGTGACAACTTATCTGGGAGTATTTTACTGTCCTGTGATTAAAAGATTTAACAGTTGATGGTGCTTGATATGAAAGAAACAAGGTAAATGATTGTAAAGAAAGTTAGTAATATGCAGAATTTCTGAATAAAAAAAAAAGCACATTAGTAGTTTCATGGTAAAGTGAGAACACACAGTAACAAGCAAACGGCTTCTTCGAAAGCCTTTCATTGTGACATATGTAAAAAGGAGAGGTTCATATTTGTCATTTTCTGTCTGGCCCAACCCTGCTGATGGCTCACGTTCTGCTGAATCTTTCAGAAACATTGAGGAAATCCTCGCTGCCAAAGGGGAGACAGTGAAGAGGGTGGCAGGAAGTGCCGCTTTGGAGATAGTTGTGGAAGAAGCGAGCAGAGACGCTTCGCAGAGAGCTGACGCAGAAGAGAAAGAAACTGAGCCTGAAACAACGTGATTTAACCTAACTGCATCTGCGCTTTGTATGTTTATATATTTAATGCAATAAATGCAACTTTTCGTTGTTTTGTGGATTGATCGGTGTGGTGTCTGAGCGTTAATTGAACATATGTTTCAAACCAGTGGACGGGTTGTCACTGAAACTGAAAAGGACTTTTCTTGTGGCGTTGCAATAAAAACAAGGGACGAAACTGATAACTAAGAAGTAAAAAAAAAATACTCTTGGCGGAAATAAATGTTTAATATGCCATGTGTGGCTTTCTTTGAATTATCATCTAAAAACATGATTATTTCATCTGAACAAGCAAGACACACTAAATCTCTTTTTTCTTTTGTTCTCTATTTTTGCTGGTTTTAGAGCCAACATACTTAATATTGTATTTTAAAGCATAATAAATCGGCCATATTTTTACAATCCCAGCTTGTTAAAAAAAAAACTACCAGCTTCATTTAAAATATCCTTCAAATTATTGTCAGTTTTATTTCTATAAAGAGCCTCCCCAGACTTATTTCTTTTAGTCGGGTTTTATTTTCTTGGAATATATATTTTTAAATTTTCTGTTACAATCTAAAATTTGAAATTCTGTGTGTAGAACCACCAAATATCTAAAAAAAAAAAAGGGAAATAAGCCTTTCATTGGATTTCATTTTTATTGGTTAGAAGTGACCAAGATAGTTTATGTTTTTCGCAAGAATGACACTGGTAGACGCCACTGCCTTATCTTCCTAACTGAGAATTCACATTCTGTCATCAACTCAGAGCGGATTCAAGAAAGGAAGAAACATAATAGATTATGTTCTATGCTTTGAATCTAAAATAAGGAAAGCACAAGGTAATAAGGAGATGGTTATTGCAGTCTTTTTTTGATATAGAACAAGAATATGATACTCTTTGGAAAGAAGGCTTATCAATAAAACTGAAAAAACTTGGGGTGGAATGAAACTTAATTACATATGCAATTTTCCATTTGACAGAACAATATTCTAAGAAGGGGGACATTTTTTTTTTTTTTACCAATCTGTATAAGCTGATTGAATTTGACTTTGGAAAGTGCCTTGAGATGATAGGTTTCATGAATTGGCGCTATATAATTAAAGTTCAATTGAAATAAAAGAGTATACAACAACATATTCTGTGGAGAATGGTACTCCTCAAGGTAGCGTGTGTAGTCCTGTATTATTCATGATAATGACCAAGTAGATTCAGGAATTGGTAAATCTTCATATGCAGATTGTGGAGCCTTGTGGATTTGAGGTCGTAACATGGAATTCTGTAAGGATAAAATGCAAAAGGTAATTAATGAAATCCATCCAGTAAATATCTGCAAGCTGTCAGTAACAAAATCTCAGATTACTGTTTTTTCTAGAAAACCAAAAAGGATCTTAGTTTCTGCTGTGAAGCATTCAGAACATCGCCTGTTGCCGCATTACAAGTTGAAATGATTAAAACAAATATCAGTATGTTTGGTTAGAGTTAAAGGGCACGAGCAGTCACCTACAGTCAAAAAAAAAGTCCTACAGGAGTGTTGGGAATTCAGTAAGACAGATACATTTAGCTGTGGATAGAACGGTAATGTAAAAGATAAAATATGCATGATTATATACATAGATTTATGTCCAACTGTACCTCATTTAAACATTCCACATTGGCTATTAATGAAACCATCTGTTGCCTACATTGTTAAAAGAATAAAGAAAAATAATTTCAGAATGTGTTATTGCAAAACAATATATCATCAACCCCGCGACACCATGAGGGATTAAGCGGGTCAGAAAATGGATGGATGGATATATGGATGGAGCAAAAGACCCAGAATCAGGACGTACTGGAGCAGCAGTTCATATTCCATATTTAAAAAACAGGAATCATGAGAATTAGGGACAACTTATCAGTTTACACAGTAGAGTTAATAGCAATACAGTACTTTTAAGTTTAAACTGGATTGAAAAACAGAATGATCAAAATTATGTGATAGCATTTGATAGTGTGGCAGCTTTGTTAAGCATTAAATCAAGTAATTCAAAAAGTAAAGATATTATTAATGGTATTTATCCCACTCTGTTCAAACTTTATCTAAAAGAAAATAATAGAATTTGTTTGGGTTCCAGCATATTTCAGTGGAGGGAAACAAAGTGATTGACATTTTTAGCTAAACAGGCACGACAATCTAAAAATGTTGATCTTCAAATTCCATTAATCAAGGCTAAATGTAAAATATTAATAAATAATTAGGCTATGGCAGGAAAACTGGGACATGATTGATTAACGCAGACACTTATATAGAATTAAAAAAATGTGGGAGATACAAGGAAAGCCGGAAGAAACCAGATAATTAAATCCATAATTTCATGTTGCAGTATGGTCAACTCACTTAAACAGTAAACATAGCAGGTTTATGTGAACGTTGCAACCTGCCTGAAACCATATAACGTGTTTATGGTGTATATTGCATATAAAACTGAAAGGAGTTGAGTTTAGAGAAGCAATGAGTGAAATGAAAATCATATTTACATTACATGAGTGCAATAAAAGGTCAAGTCTTGTTTGTGAAAGATATGAAAGATACAAACTTAGAGAGAATTTATTTTGTTTCGCTGTGAATCTCCTGTTGACACTCCAGTCCAGCAGGTGGCGGTAAAGCGCCTTCATAGTTGGTTTGGCTAGCCCCAAATGACACAACAACAAGAAGACTAGCTGACGCCGTAGCTGCCAGCAGACTTTTAGCTTTTGACAGGCTGCCATTTGTTGCTGCTGCTGTCTTTGCTGTTGTACTGAACGCGATGGAAGGCCTGGAAGCCCCCGGCGAGGCAGAGAAGCGGCCTTTCCTAATCGGTGTGAGCGGAGGGACGGCCAGCGGGAAGGTAAACGTAAATTAGGTGGACAGCGTCGCACCCATAGATATCCAGCCTTTATTATGGATATCTATGGTCGTACCTGTCACCTTAGCCCGGTGTTAGTGTTGGCATTCACCAAACTGTCATAACTAACGTCACGCCCACGTGTTTAGTGTCTGGTTATTGTCTATCTCTATGGCGCTGGTTATTGCCAAAGCACTCCTTGTTGAGGTACTCAGTTTTACAGTTTTCTTCTTCTCTTTAGGTTTTAACGGCACCTTGCATCCATTGTTGTTGCATTACTGCCATCTAGTGGATCATAATATATCTCCTTGAAATCCTCATCATGATCCCAGTATTTTTTTAAAAACGAAAAATCTTCTTCTTCCCCTCAATACTATTTAACTTTTCAACCACATTCTCAAATTTCAATTCCCCATTAACAGCCAGTTCTGTTTTTAATAATGTTCTTTGATTTGCATGTTTTCTACAACTAATAAAAACGTGTTCCATTGTTTCTAAATTATCACACCAACTACAAAAACCAGTAGGATGTTTCCCCATCTTAAAAAGTTCCATTTAAAAAACTGTGACCAGTTCTTATTTTATTTATGATTATCTCTTCCCTCCTGTTTATTCCTCTATTCCTTGTTATATCAACTGTATTTTGTATCCTATATAAGTTCCTTCCATTTATTTCATTATCCCACCTAATTTTCCATATCTTCTTACTTTCTCTCCAAACTATACTTTTACCTTAAGATTTGGATAACTTTACTGGCATGTCAATATCTTATTTTTTTATAAGCCTCCTTAGCCAACCTATCTGTTTTTTTCATTTCCCGAAATACCTACATGAGCAGGAGTCTAAAATAATATTACATTTTTATTTTGTTCACATATTCTATGATGAACAGCCATTATGTCATATAATATATTTTGAGGATTATTTGTACATCCCTTTTCAATACTTAACAATGCAGATAATGAATCACTACAAATTATTATTTTATTTATAGTTTTACAGTTTTATTTCTGCACCGGTGTTTTAAGAGAAAAAGGGGGCGACGTCAGCTCGTGAAGTTTGAACTGAGGTCACCGGATGCATCTCAGAGCCACAACCTGGCCAGGACTCCTGTCCATCTCAGTCCAGTAGATTTTTTATTTTTATTTTTTTTATGCCTGTGCTGTCCAGTCACCGCATTAAAACGCTATATTACCGACGTTAACAGAGTTGCGTTTTTGTAGCAGCGCGGCTGATGATGGGTTGATTTTGATGTGCTGTTTCCAGTCAACGGTTTGCGCCAAGATCATGGAGCTCCTGGGCCAGCACAAAGTGGACCACCGCCAGAGAAAGGTGGCCATCATCAGCCAGGACTGCTTCTACAAAGTGTTGACTCCTGACCAGAAGGCCAAGGCCCTGAAAGGACAGTACAACTTTGATCACCCAGGTAAATCAATGCAGAGACTTTTACTTTTGCCATCTAATTACAGGAACTTTAGGAAAAGCAAGCTCCTACTGAAATTCAGCACTGTGACGATTGTGACTATAATCTAATATTTAAACTGGAAGTCTTTTTTTTTTTAGGTATGCATTGAAAAACTTTAGATGTTATTTTCGTTCCATTACTGGACACCTGGAGGAATCGATACCCAAACGACACAAAACAAATGCTAGAAATTAGTCCTGTTATACAAATCTTCAGCCCCTGATGATCATTTTATTTTTACTTATTTTATCAGAGATAATACCGGAATCTTCCCTTTTCCCTTGACCCCACGTTTAGTGAACAGATTTTCATTACACCTGCTTTAAAGCGTAACAACTAGGAACTTCTACCATTCTCTGTCGATAAAGACACAAATGGGTACTGTGATGCATCCCTCAAAGGTTAGGGACGTGTGCTTTCATGCATACACTGGGGAATTATGGCAGACTCCAAAACACGTCTCCTCTTTTATCTGTTGCAGTATTTATAAATGAAAACATCGGAATCGGCAGGTCTGAACTAAGCCTGGATGTCTGTATCGGCTTAGGGAAGTCTGATTGGTGCTTCTCCCGATCGTATGGCTCCGGTCTAGTTGGCCTCTTCGCCAGTTTGTGTCCCCAGTCGTTCTTCATTTGTGCCTTTTCTCATTTCGGATATGTGAGCAAACCATTGCGTATCAATCCCCCCCCCCCTCCTTTAGAAATGAAGGTATGTTGTCAAAATGTGCATAATTGTCGTCTTCTGAAAAGTGTTGCTCCCCATTAGCATTTATTTTGGTTCTGATCCCTGTTGGAGCCACTCGACTCTGATGACAGATTATGAGCCTCGATCAAACCAAACTCATTCAAAGCCCCGGCCTCTTGCCTGATGCTGCAGGTTGACAGAGTTGGACTTAATCTGCAGTAATGCGGGTGATCTTTCTGTCCTTCATGATGAATAAGGAGCCATTATTCAAAAGATCCTGGATATAAGCGGCCTGTAGGATCACCAGGCTGTCCCAGAGTGGGTGAGGAGTCGGTTGGATGAGGATGCCTCCTGAGCGCTTCCCATTTCAGACCTGATCTGGACCCCATGCCGCTCGGAGGAGACACCGGTCTGAACGTTCTCTTGCGTTGACCTGAGGTGCCGTGGGTCTGTTTGTCCTCCAGAGAATCCTATGGTTCACCATAGGAAAGCTGCCTGGTGAACCAGTTCCAGGATGTAAATACTTTAGAAAAGTACCAAAGTTTTCCAAACGTTAATTTTTCTTTCTCTTAGGTCATCACTGCTTTTTCTAAATTCAAGCTACTGCAGAGGAAATTTAATTTACTTGAAAGGCTTCTTCCACATCTTAAGCCACACGTACGGTATATGGCCGCAAGAGTCGACTAACATCTTTCTCACGGTCCTGCAGAGGCGTTTGATAACGAGTTGATGTACAAAACCCTGACGGACATCGCCGAGGGCAAGGCGGTGGAGGTGCCGACGTACGACTTTGTCACCCATTCCAGGTGGGACTAGAGACGCTTCACGGAGTCGCGCCAAAATAAACAGTTTTTGTTTCCTCTGTGGTCTGAGAGCGCCCTGTGCGTTGGCAGGTTGGAAGACAGGATCACGGTTTACCCAGCCGACGTGGTCCTCTTCGAGGGGATCCTGGTTTTCTACCCGCAGACTGTGCGCGAGATGTTCCACATGAAGCTCTTCGTGGACACGGACTCGGACGTCAGGCTGTCCCGGAGAGGTACTCCAGCCTCCGTCGGCGCGCGTCCGGCAGGTTTTTCCTCGCGGGTTTTTAAATCGGCCTCGTTTTTCTTGCAGTGCTGCGAGACATGACCCGAGGGCGGGACCTGGAGCAGATTCTAAATCAGTACACGACATTCGTAAAGCCCGCCTTCGAGGAGTTTTGCCTGCCCGTAAGTATGAGAGTCATCGCCTGCGATGCGCCGGCGTACGCCGACTTCATCTCTAAGCACTTTGCGTTGCAGACTAAAAAGTACGCCGATGTCATCATTCCGAGGGGCGTGGACAATATGGGTGAGCGATCTTAAAATGAACCAGCCAAACTAATTCAACTAAATCTAACCAACCAATAACTTCCTGATCTGCGTGTCGCCAGTGGCCATCAACCTCATCGTGCAGCACATCCAGGACATTCTCAACGGCGACATTTGCAAGTGGCAGCGCGGGAACATGGGCGGCCACGGACGAAGCAGCAAAAGGGTGACGTCGGAGCAGAGCGAGCTGCAGACCGGATCCACCAACCTGCCCATCAAGAGGGTCCTGCTGGAGCCCAGCACCCGGCCTCACTGAGCCCGGCCGGACGTAGGCGCGCGCCTGCGTGGAGGACCGGGGGGCAGACGGGTCCAGAAGGCGGGGCGTGAGTGAGGACCGCTGGCTGAGGTGTGCCAGAACCTTCCACTCTGCAGTCTGGGCTCATTTACTAACTTAATGCTTAGGAAATCTGCAACCTGGTTTTATCCTCTTAACCAGTTCCCCACAGTCTGGAAAAGCATGGGATTTAATTTTAATGATTTCTAGAACTGGATTTTTATTTATTTAATTTATAGACGTTAATCTAATCTAATTTTCTAAATGTGTCTTCCGTTTCATTCTCTCCATTCTGGTGTCCTACCATCCTAAATTCTTTCTTTCCTTGTATTTTTTTTCCTCCTGCTGTCCTTCCTTCCGTCCTTGTGTCCTTCCTTCCATCCTTGTGTCCTTCCTTCCATCCTTGTGTCCTGCCTTCCTTCTTTGTGTCCTACCTTCGTTCCTCATTCGCGTTTCTTACTTGTTCCATATTGAAAGCCTTCGCACTAGAAATAATAACCATAAGTCAATCGTAATTTTTAGTATTTGAAAATGATTGTAAAGGACTGAAAAAACAAGAAAAAAAACTCTGGATTGTTGAGTCTGGAGAAGTTGTCAATTTTTTTATGTGAAAGATGTGTAGAAATCCTTTTATTAAGTTATCTTTTAGGCTTTTCCACATTGTTCTGGTTTTTAATTGGGTAATTAAGCTCAACTAACCAGACCATATTGTTGGTAAGAACTTTGTTTTTCTTAGTCATGCTTTTGCACTTTTAACGAGACTCTCTAACACTTCCTACTTTTAGAATATTGTATTTAAAGGGAATTAATACAAATAAGCGTTATGTTGAACCTGTTCAGGTCTGCAGTAGCTTCCTATAATGCCCTGCAAAAGTATCCACGCCTAAACGGCATTTTGCCACGTTACAAACTTTAATAGATTTTATGACAGAAAGCGGCGTGTTGCGGAGCGAAAGAAAAACGATTCGTTGTTTTCACATTTTTATGCAAAATCTGACAAGTGTGATGTGCATTTGCATCAAGCCCCTTTTTGCTTCGACGCCTCTAAATTTAATCCTGTGCAGCCAGTTGATTAGGAAATAGTGTAGCAGTGTGTCATTTTATCAAAGGATGGGGCAGCGATGGCGGTTGGAGGCAATGGGAAGATAAATGAAGCTAAATACAGAGAAACCTGATAAGAAGCAGCAAAAGACCTGAGACTGGGTTATAGTCTAGACCTTAACCTTTTGTTTGCTGTTAATTCATGTTTTTCTGTCAAAAAGATGCTAAATTAACTGGAATGATTTGGATATAGAGGAAACGGATGTAAAATGAAGCTTAAGTGACTGCTGAATGGCGAGGACGTGCTTGATTACTGGTATGTGTGAGCTATGCATTAAGAGCGGGAATGGTTTAGTCTAAAAGGTGGGAGGTCGATGGGAGACAATACCCTAAAGGCCAGCGGCGTAGAATCGGGCCGGCGGGATAGAAATGCATGCCGCACTTTATAGATTTGTGTTTGTGAAAGCTGGGAAAAAAACGTCTTTTCCTTTTTCCCGTTAACGCCGCATCATCTTGGTTTCTCGCGTACGGCTGAAGGGTGTGAATACTTTTGCAGGGAAAATCAGGAGAATTAACTCCCAGTTTGATCTTGAGCACTTTCCTCGCCAAGTCTATGCCTTAATTTTGTTTCTTTCTCATGGTTTATCAACATGGATGTACATTAAAAAAAAAAAAAAAAAAAAAGCAGCTCTTTTTGAGCTATGGAAGTGTTTCCTTGCAACAAATAAAACTGTTGCAGACACGATTTGAATAGAAACAGAGCCTTTTGTTTTATTGGAGATTGAGAGCACAGTGATGTGTTGGGTTGGGGGGGTGAAATGTTTTCCTACAGCACATGTTGGAACAACACACGCACACGTCTCAGAGGACTCTCTCTCTCTCTCTCTCTCACGCACTCTTCCACACCGACATGACTGGGACATGATTGTGATTGCTTCGTGGTTCTCTACAGTTTAACACGGCACTCCATGATTCAGTTTGACATACATAGATCACAGCATCTTTAGTAGTTTTCTTTTTCGTGTTTTTTTTGTTGTTTTTTTTTGCCTTGCTCTGTTTTTTTTTTGTTTTTTTTTTTTAGTGCACATACATACGGCACTTAAGAGAAGCTAAGCTCTTCTCGTAAGCATAAACGTCCTTTTTAAGAACAAAAGGATCACTGTATATAATACATGTCATAACCATACATGATTCTTACACGAAAAACGTTTTAAAACAAACTCCCGGCTCCGGGCTGTAGGGCCCAGCCTCCCTTTAGGGTTCAGTCGCAGCGGATTCTCAGGGTGCAGCCTGAGCTTCTGCTGTCGGAGGAGGACCTGTCCGTCCGGGGTTAGTGTTGCAGAAGGTGACCAGCAAAATGGCACGAACATAAACGGAGAGGAAGGAGAGAGTTGGAGGAGGGGGGGGAAATTATGGACCATTCAAATTATTCTCTCCTACACGCGCGCAACTGCTCCACTCTAAAATAAAGAGTCCAGGGAGCGGACTTTGGTTGCTTCCGCGGCACCGGCGGTCCATCTGCTTCCACCGCAGTCCCGTTTCTCCCAGTAAAAAAAAAAAATCCCAATTTCTAATCTCCCAGAGCGGCGGAGCTCTTTGTAAACCTCAGTGACGTTTCGGTTGTCTGTAGTGTTCTGGGTTTCCTCCCAAGCGAGTCGCCCGTTAGCTGTAGTGGCTCGCTTCCATGCGTCGTTCTCTTAGTATGTAATAAAGTGGAGTTAGTGTCATGAAGCACAGTTGAAGGTCGTCGTCTAAAAAAAAAAAAAAAGGCCCTCGCCGGGCCCCTAGGTCTTCTCCTCGCGGTCCGTCTTGCGCCGGACGATGTTTCTGGGCTTGATCTTCAGAGACAGCTCCCACAGGGCCTCCTCGGCGAGGTGGTCGCTGAAGTCGTTGAAGAAAGAGATGATCTCCTCATTGCGCTTCAGGTCGTAATGCCTGAGATCAGAATGGGTCAGAGACGTTAAAACAACAACAGTAAATCATTGCATATTGAGCAACTCTGCTGAGATGGTATGGTAAGTTATAGTCTTGAACACTACGGGACATTCTGCTTTGAATAATAGTTGGAAATTTAATTAGCAATCGTCCTCTGCACTAGTGATCGTACCTTTGTGCTCACATGCTAACCACAAGCTACAGTGTGCTTTATTTGATGTGACAAACCAACACAACGTGGGGTATAATGTGAAGCAGGAGAAAAATGACATGTTTACTGTTTTTAACGATGGCTTTCTTCTTGCCGCTCTACCATAAGGCCCAGATTTGTGGACTATGCGGATCATTCTTCCACCTGAGCCGGCGGCCTTTACATCTCCCCCAGAGTTCCCATGGGCAACTTGGCTGCTTCTGGTAAATGCTAACCGTGCCCGGCCGACCAGTTTTGGATGAATGGCTATATCTCGCAAGCCTTGCAGTAGTCTCGATTTTAACAACCCTGCTTTAAATTTCTCCAGAACTTTATCTCTGACCTCTGCTAACAATCCTGAGGCCTTCTCTCCCCAGCCCACACTAAAGTATAAACTATTAATTACGCGATTAATTAGGCACATGGATGTGAAGCATTTTATTTAGTCATCAAAGAAGGCAAATTAAAAACCACGTGTTTGTCAACGTCACAATTATGCGCCCGCTTCTGTTGGTTTGTCACTTGAAGTGCCACTAAAATCCATCAAAGTGTGTGGATGTAGTTTGACAAAACGTGAAAAAGTTTGTGTATGTTTACACGCGGTCTTACCTTTGCTGAAAGCGCCTCATGCTGTCCAGAATATTGAACTGCTGCCAGCGTTTGGAGAAGTTGACCTTCCCGTCAATGAGGTCGGGGTTCCCCAGGTGCACAAAGGTGAGGTCCTGGAGGATGAGGCCTCTGGGAAAACGACGACGGGGGAGGAGGAGGAAGAGAAACCCTGATTAAACGGCCGAGTCAGGTTGTACCGAGCAGCAGATGGCAGCAGGAATATCTACTCACAGGTACGGGATGCAGGGGGGCTCCACCTCAGCCAGGGCGGCTCTGTAGGCTCTGAAGGACGAGGAGCTGTCGATCAGCGTGCAATACTCCTCCAAACCCTTAAAGACCGAATCACAGACAAATGAGCTCATGTGAGCAGACGTTTAAAAAAAAAAGAAAAAAAGAAAAAAAGAAACCCTCTCACATCAGAGGTCTGTTTCTGCCACTCCAGTCTCCTGATGGGGGCGGAGTCCAGCGCGGACAGTATTGCCAAGTACGAGTTGAAATTATTTAACTTTCTTAAGTGCTGCAATGAGAAGAGGAGAATCCGTGTTTTGGTCCATTAAATGTCGTCGTGTACGAGCTTGTCTGTCGAAAAGACGCCCTACCTTCATTATCTTAATGAACTTGAGAAGCAGCTTCTCTCTGTCCTGAGCTTTCTCCTGCTGAATTATCAAAGAGCGCACCCTGTGGGCCAGAGAGGTAAAAACCACTGAGGATTCAGCAGCTAAGAAGAGACAAAAACCAAGACCACGCCGCTCCTAATTAGCGCTTTACCAATAGCTCATGTTGTTAAAGTGCTCCGTAAACTGGGTCAGGTTGGGACTCTTTTCCTCGTTCTGCTCCTTCGCCCAAAGCAGCACCTCGGGAATCTAACAGGAGACAGAACCAGATTTATTGTCCACGTCCGCAAGAGCTGGAGCAGAGTGGCTCCGGCCGACGAGACGGAAGGGCAACCACCGCACCTCGATCTTGTAGAAGAGCTCAGCATCAAGGAGGGTTAGCTGATCGGCGATCTCGTGACTGCGGAAGTCGTGAAGAGTCCCCGGCCTGTTAAAAAAAAAAAAAAAAAAACCACTAAAAGGTTTAGCGTCTCAGCGTCGGCTCGCCGCACACTGCAAAAACGGTTCTAAAAATAAGTAAATGTTCTTAAAGTTAGTGTATTTATCCTTGATTTGAGCAGGTAAATAAGATCATCTGCCAATGGAATGAGTATTTTGATCCCCAAAATAAGATAATTAGACATCCCTCACTTGAAATAAGATGATGGAGATGAATTGTTCCTGTTTTAAGTGCAAAAATCTTATTCTATTGGCAAATCATCTTGTTTACCTGCTCAAATCAAGGACAAATACACTCATTTTAAGAACATTTAACTTATTTTTAGTTCCGTTTTTTTGCAGTGCAACACAATCACCCGTAGTGCCGCACAGGATCGCATACCTCGCAGAGACCCCCCGAGCAGCCAGCGGCTTGAGGGAGTTGGTGTAGCGCAGCAGCTTCTTCTGCTCCACCTTGTCCAGGATGTTCTTGCGGAGCACACGGGCGAGGCTGAGCTCGCCGCTGCACACCAGCGTGAACACCAGGTCCATGAGCTGCTTCAGGATGTCCTCGGTCAGCTCCACCAGGCTGGGAGGGAGGCAGACAGCGTTGGACTTCTCATTACAAGTAAAGGGTTTGTGGAAACTGGTTTCACTGGCGGCAGGTGAACGGGGTTTTTTTTTTTTTTTTGCTCGCTCCACTCACCACAGCTCATCGACGACGCGGACCAGGACAAAGAAGGTGTTCTTGCTGACTCGCTTCTTGAAGGTGTCCGGACTGTGGCAGAATGTGGTGTATGTGCTCCTGTGGTCAAGGATAAACGGGGGGGGAAGGTGGACGCAACCCCGACCCGCGCAAAAAGTGCTCACACCGCCTCAACTTTTCCCACATTTGGCAGGTTTTAAAAGGACAAATAATGAATAAAAGCTGCAGATAACTGAGGCGCAAGGGAAAGGATCAATGTGTTTGTATTCAGCCTCCCTAAAGCCGAGCCTTTGCAGAGCCACGTTTTACCGCGGTTAGATTTCCACGCCTCCTGCCAGTTTGGTTGTATGTTTCTGGCAGGTTTACAGAGACTAGCTCAAGCTCGTTCAGGCCAACACTGCAAAAAGGGAACTAAAAGTAAGTAAAAATTTCTTGAAATTAGCGTATTTGTCCTTGATTTGAGGAGCTAAATAAGACTATTTGCCAATGGAATGAGTATTTTCACACCTAAAATAAGATAATTAGATATACTGCACTTGAAATAAGATGGAGATGAATTGTTCCTATTTTAAGTGCAAAAATGTCATTCTATTGGCAAATAGTCTTATTTATCTGCTCTAATCAAGGAAAAATACACTGATTTCAAGAAAATTTCACCTACTTTTAGTTCCCTTTTTGCAGTGAAGAGCATCTGAACAGCATTTTCAGGTTAAGTGCATTATGCTTTCATCCAAACCTTTCTATTGCAGCTCTGGATGTACACCCAAGGTATCTCGTCCTACAGAAAGCTCAATAATCTCAAGACTTTTTGCACCCTCTGACAGGTTTTCTTCCTGGGACGTCCCAGTGGTTGGTTTCATTTCTCCTCCGGGGGCGGACGATGTGTTCAGGTACTTCTTGAGACACCAGCATCTCCCCCTGAGCTGTGAAGTTCCTCCAGATGCACCATCCTGGCCTGCTCTGGGTGGACGACCGTGTCATGATAGATTGGAAACGGTGCCATACTCTTTAAATTGTCAGAGGACGGACTGAACAGCGCACCGGGAGACGTTCACAGTGTGTGATACTCCCTCATAGCCTAACCCAGCTTTAAACATTTCCATCCCCACCTGTCCGGTGTGCAAACATGGACGACTATTTACTGATTAGGCGGAGGATTTTATTCAGAAATGAAGGCAAACAAATGCGTGCCACACTTTTCAGATGTTTGTCTGCCAACATCCTTTTTCTTTCCATTTCATTTCACCATTATGTTGTACTTTATGTTCGTCTACAGCATCAAATCCCAGTAAAATACATTGAAGTTGGTGGTTATGACATGGCAAAAATGGAGAGGGTTAAGGTGTGGGAATATAGTCGCAAGGCACTGTGTGCTTAAAAAATGCTACAGAGCCATTAACTAATAGTTATTCTCAGAACTAAGAAACAAAGTACAAAATCCCCAAAAGCATCATGTCTAGCTGTAGCTGATGCTTCAGCAAAGATATGAAGAGCAGGCATGTTTTATCTAAGTAAACAAGTATTAAAGCAAAAAAACTAAACTAAACTGATGAGGCTGGAGTGATTAGAAAAGGATATCTGTAGTGTAGCTTCTTAATGAGGTCTTCAGGGGTTATAAAAGTCCTATATGTAGTCAAGAAGGCTTCACAGTACAAAACAAGATCTGTTGAGGGGAAAAAAAGAGCATCTTTGAGTTGACGTGTAAAACCGGTAACAGCTGACAACAGATTAAACACGACTGCTACATGCATTCACCGATGGATGGCTGTTTAATGGTACTCAGACATAGAGGAATATCCCCATCAAATCTGCTCTTCAGACGTGAAATAAATCCTGGTGTTTTAACAGTAAAGGACGTATTGGACAGGAACAGTTTCCAGCACCATACCTTTGCGGTCTGTTTCTGTGGCGTGGACTAACAGGATGTCTCCTGACCCCGCGCGGACGTCAGGACCGTCGTCATTCTGGGGGAGATTCAGAGAAACGAGATGAAAAGCAGATCGACGGCAGGAGAAATGTAGAGAAGCGGGATGCGCTTTAGCCCGTTCCCTCCACCGAGCCTCCCTTTCTCCTGCACCAGCTCCTCTGATGACGAAGAAAAAGTCGGACTAGTGCAAAAAAAAAAAAAAAAATCACTGCAATGTGTGTTGGAGCGCCGCAAAATCTCCTCACTGGTCAGAAAGCTCCTGGCGCGTCTGATCCCCCTCCCTCCCTCCCTCCTCCTCCTGCTGTAAGCTGCTGCTGCCACAGTGCCGCTAACCTTGAAGAGAGGCGTGCAGCGTTTTCACTCATCTGGGTATCAGACTGCACCACTCAGGGACAAAGCAGGAGGAGGCGGAGGACGTTTACACTCTGCAGTTTGACGGCTAGAGCTCCAGAGGGCAGCAATGACCGTCGGGTGGGGGGGGGGACGCGGGCGGGATCTGATTGCACCATCCCCAGGCGCTCTGAGTCGCTTCTGCTCCGACGCCGACGTGGGTGAAATGTGCTGTAGCTTTATCTTAAGAGAGAAAAAAAGCATCCTGTAATGACTTACTTCTTGTTTCAGCGTTATCCTGCTCATGATTTCCTTGTGGTCTATGAGGGAGAGCTCGTCTACGTCCTCCTCGACGACGCTGCCGGCCGCTTCTGTCGTCTTCTGCCTCCTGAAAGCACAGCCAACAAAAAAAAAAACGCCGTCAGGCCCGCGTCCGCCTAGCATCTACGCTGCTCGTTTTAAAGCGGTTCAATTATAAACCAACAGCTGAAATTCCCCTTTTTTATTTCTTGTTTCAATCAGTTTACAGCAAACGGTGATTCCATTTAGCTTTGCCAATTCAATTATAGAGTATAAGAGCTGGTATAAAAGCTCCGACCCATTTCAAAACAATATACGTGCAAATAATTCCCCGCAGTCCAAACAAAGAGTCTTTTCCTGAGTTTTTGCAGTACTCAAACAAGGAGTGAGCATCATTTTTTTTTTACCTTTCCTTGTCTAGAGCCTCCTTACTATTGCTGGATGGCATCTGAGGAGCGGGGTCTTGCAGCACGTCATCGGCTGCAATAGTTTCCTATGAGTTGAAGGAAAGAAAGCGCCCATCAGCCTCTGATGTTTCCAGTCGTGGTGAGAAGTTTGCATACACTCAATAGTGGCATGAATGTCATTAATGTTGGGATTTTATTTTTCGTTTATCATTGGAACCGTTCCCTTTTCCAGCTCAGACTGACGTTCCACAGTCAAGGATTATATAAAAACACTCTTATTCGCTCTTCTTGTCCAAAATGGGGGAACCCCGCTTGGTTTTCTGGCACCGACCAAGCCTTCAACATAATTTTGAATTGGTTGAGATCAGAGTTGAACAGAAGCTTATCTCTAGCCTGTTTAACCCATTTAAAAGTCGGTTCTGTCGTGTGTTTGGGATAACTATCCTGTTTAGACTGCAACCTCAAACCACCGGTGTCCTGCGACTTTTAGATGCATCCCTGCTCCAAATGGCTGCCTAAACTCCTCAGCAAGTCATCAAATTCTGCAGATATGAAAAAGGGATGTCTCTATAGGAGATCCCTGATTCAGTTGTCGATTGGAGGTGAGGTTTCAGGAATTTGGAGGCGGCTCTCTAGGTTATTCATCCATTTTGTGCAGATGCTCCAGTACCACAGGCAGCCAAACAGAGCCTCAGCATGATGGTACTGATAGCTGATACAGCGTCCCTAGGTTTCCAAACATACCTCGTGTCCAAATACCTAAATGTTTGTCTGAAGGTGTCGATTTTGGTAACAGATTCTCTCGTGTTTGTTGGCTCCCTCTGAGTAATCCCTGATGTTAAACTCACTTCATTCTGGAGCGGGACAGAGCGAGTTCTAGCAGCTTCTGTTCAGGCTTCGTAAAATCAAAACAAGCTAAAATTAGGCTTCTAAAAACAGCCCTGATCTCAGACATATACGTAAATGTTTCAAAGCCGGTTCTGTGCCTGAAAAGCCAAACAGTTTTCCATTTTTGCCCAGAAAGTGGTCAAATGTCCAGCCTGAATTGTGGCAGAGGCTTGTTGGTGGCTTTTAAAAAAAGGGTGTGGCTGGGGTGGAAACTGCCCAAAAAAAAAAAAAAAGACATTTATCCATATATTGCTAGGGATGGATGTGTGTGTGTTCGAGTCCGCGTGAAGAACTTGGACCAAATGTGGATTAGAGAAAATCCACAATAAATTCAAATGTGGTTTTCCAAATGTAAACGAATCATTCTATGAATCATTCTATCCTGGAAGAAAAATTACAGAAATGAGTCATTTAACCCCCCTACCTTCATGCCTTTAATGGATATATGCAAACTTCTTACCAGAATCTTGCGTAGAACAACACCGAAGGATTTCATGCACGGACAAGAAGCTAGCTACAGATGAGATCATGTGAACCACCGGGATGTCATGCAACACGTCGGCGGAGAACAGGAAGAATGGAAGTTCTGACGGCACGTTTACACGTCGTCTCATAAGTGCTGATGCAGAGTGGGTGGAAAGAAAACCCCAACACAGACCCAAAAAACACACAAGAACACCACAGGGGGTAAAATTCAGTAGAGCTGAAACACCGTCTGAACCATAATGTCACCACACACACACACATTGTCGCTTTTTGTATGTTAACCAAAAAAATAAAGTAAAAAAATACCCCAAAAACCCCCCAGCAGCAAATGCACAAGCTGACCCAAATGAATAGAACCACACAGACAAATAAGCTGTTACACATGCACAGGTGCACGTTATTCACTGAGGCAGATGTTGCTGCAAACCCGTTGCCAACACCTATTTTGGAGCAAAGAGATGTTTGAGGTAAGAGCAGAACGAGGTTAAATGGTTATCACAGCCGAAGCGCAGCCAGAGATACAGCAGTCACCAGCCAGGCAGTCAAAACAACAAACACATGGACTGCAAAAACAGAACTAAAAATAAGTAACATTTTCTTGAAATGAATGTATTTGGCCTTGATTTGAGCAGGTAAATAAGATTATTTGCCAATGGAATGAGTATTTTTACCCCTAAAATAAGATAATTAGATAAACTCTACTTGAAATAAGACGATGGAGATGAATTGTTCCTATTTTAAGTGCAAAAATCTTATTCCATTGGCAAATAGTTCTATTTACCTGCTCAAATCAAGGAAAAATACTTTAATTTCAAGAAAAAATGTCTTATTTTTAGGTCTATTTTTGCAGTGTGGACTTTTTTTTTTTTCTCTCCTCTCCCCCCACAACACCGGCGCATGATTCAGTCACAGGCAGACCCGTGAACCTGAAGTCATGCTCAGTCGGGTCCGGCTACGCGCTGATTCCATTTCCGCTCCCATCGCCTTTTTTCAGGGGGATGAATCAATAGGAGGTGCTCCGCGCAATAAGTGAGAGTGAAATGCGCCGAGCCGACGCAGGCCAGCCGTTTTACCTTTTAAAAAAAATCGCTCCCCGCATTCTGGATTGATTCATGCCCCGAGGCGATGGGACGTGCAAATGGGATTGGCCTTTCACCCGTGGCAGTCAGCTTACTTACTCGGAGGGAGAGAGGCAGCTCCCCATTGGCCTGGCTGGACGAGTATAGGTTGACATACTCCCCCTCCCCGCCCTCGTCATTCACGCTTTCGCTCTACGAGGGGGTGGGAAGAGAAGGGACACAGACCGAGGCATGAAGCAGGAGAGAAGGGCCACAGAGTGCTTTTTTCTGACGCTTTAACGGGCTTGAAGGACAGGCGGCAGCTGGCTGAGGTCAGCTTCAGGTGCATCTCAATAAATTAAGAGTTTCACTCAAAACTGAAAATTATTTAATTCAAAAAGATAAACTCGTACGCTGGAGTCGTTACTAAATAGTGATGTATTCCAGGCATTTATTTCTGTTGACTATTGCATAACCAAGACAGAAAGGCTGCTAACACAGAAAGGTTAAGACCTACACATTCATGGGGAAGACTGCTGACTCACGGGGTGCTGTTTGCAAGCGTTAGAAAGTTGAGTGGAAGGAAAAAAGGCGAACAAGCTTCAGAGCTAAAAGGCAGGCTGTGAGACGAAAGCCATTAAGGAGTTTGGGAGCGATGCACAAGGCGGGGATGTAGGCTGGACTGTGTCCAGGATTAGGGCTAAAACTGACAGACTGCTTGTGTTAAATCCCCCCCGAACCAGATAAGACATCAGAAGTGTCGTACTTGAGCTAAGGAGAAAATTGTATCCGTCTTTCTTGTTGCTCGGTGATTTAAAGTTGTCAAATGATTTGGAGATGAAGGTCTCAGAATGTGGAGGAACAGTGGAGAGACCATTTGTGATCTGCTGGTGTTGGTTCACTGTTTTATCAAGTCCAGCAGGACATATTACAGCATTTCATGCCGCCCTCTGCTGACTGTCCTTATGGAGATGCTGATGCTTATATTTTATTGGTCGCTGCCCACACTGCCAGAAGTACCTACCAGTGCTTGCTTTAATCGGCACGGCATCACCGGGATTGACTGGCCGGCATGCTGGCTCGACCCAAACCTCGAAGAGAATCTATGGGATGATGAGAATGAGCAGAGCCAACGGTACAAGGCAGCTGAAGGCCGTAAAATATATAAAATAACAAGCAACCTGAGCTTCCTTAACGTTTCAAAGCCAGGCTGCACTGCTGCATGCCGATTCAACTATTGTTGCAAACGCTTTATCAGTCCCTGGGTGCAAACACTTCTCTGGAATCCTTTCTGATTGGGTCACATTTCCAAGAAACTGAGCGTTTCCATTGGCTGTAAGCCGTAATCATCCAAATGAGCAGAAACGGACACTTGAAATATATCACCCTGCGTGCAGTTACGCGTCACGAGTTTCCCTTTTTGAGGTTATCCGCTGAAATAAACCTGCTTCTCAATCATACTCTAATTTACTGAGGTACACCTTGGTTCTACAAGGAGCAGCGTTATCCAGCTCTGAGTCACGGTGGCCAACAGGTGGCACTGGAGTGTATCGTAAGCAAAGGAAATCTTTCCTACTGGCTCACACATGCAATGTAGCATGCTCTACCGGGATTCTTTTAGGACTAATAATAAGTCGGAACAGATTGTGGGAAGTGACGCTTCCTAGATGCCACAGAGCGAGTGAGTCACTGCATATTTTCATTATATGTGCGCGGCGATACACAAACCCAAACAGTTATCTGCAGAGGGGTAGAGGTCCACGATCAGATTTTTTCATTAAAAAGGCCTAAAAGGACTCCTTGCTATGAGCTCACCGCCGAGGTGTGGAGAGAGTCAGTGAGAGAAGACTCAGAGGGGAGACAGACAGCCACAGAGCCCACTGAGCCGGCCAGGGAACCGTTGGGACCGCCCCCGCTGCCATCCAGAACGGTGGCATTGGTCAAGGCTACCTGGTCCAAGCTCTGCGATTGGTGAAGAAGAACCAAAGCAGGGGGTAGAGGGGAGGGGAGGGGGGGGGGGGGAGAAAGGACAGAACTGAGAGATCAGAGAGGAGAAGTCAGAGCAAACAGGAACAGAACAATAGAAAGCGGGACGGGAAGTGGTGTCACCTCAATCTTTAGCACCTCTATTAAACTCTGAGTTATGGGAGGGATGGGCCTGAACATGAAATGGACAGCAAGCACACAAAGCTGTAGACGGTCACAATAGACAGATATACGGTTAGAAAAAAGAAAAAAAAAAAAGAGGAAAAGAAAGCTTACAGGAGACATCAAAAAACAGAGATTTGAGCCCAGAGATGTTTGCGAGCACCGCGGCGTCGCCAGAATAAGAGATGCCTGTCCGCAGGGAGGTAGCAGCAACCTGTTAGAACATGTCTCACATACCAGCCCTGTTGGAGCATACCGGCGCACAGCCATGCAGACACAACCGGGGCTAAATGCTGCACACACACATACACACACACACACACAAATGAGTGCGGACGTTCGTGCCTGCGTGTCTTTATTTCCAGAACGAGTTCAAAACAAAACCAAAACTCTGAAATTGAGACAAATGTGTCCAAATATCACAAAGCCCCGACGAGCAACGCCCAGAATTTCACAAAAACGCAGGTTTGCACAACGCAAACCTGCGTGGTTGGGTAAGCGGAGACGGTGGAGACTGAGGACAGGGACCGACGCTGGAGGATGAAGACGAGGAGGAGGAGGAGGAGGAGAGCAGATGAAACAGAGCAAATGTGTTTTCCATCAGGTCCATCTGGTGCCGCATTCCACCAGATATCCTGAGGGAGATACACGCCATGTCTTAACGTGCCTCACAAACCATTTCGTGAGGTCATCATGGACCCTCCCAAACACATGGGGGGAGGGGAGGGGGGGGTGTCAGTCTTAGCCACATCAGCCTAAAGTTAGGGGTCTGAGTCTGAATGACAAAATCCTCAAGTTCACACAAACCGGTTAGAGGCTGCAATGTTTGTTGCTTAAGTCCAACCAGATTTTTATACCTGATCCAGAACTGTAAGGGAAAAAAAAGGTCAAATCCTCCTCTAATTCCTCCGGCCGTCATGTTAAGAAATAAGAAGTGCAGCGATGCGTCCAGCTAACAATACACGATGTCTTCGAAATCAGGGTAAAATATTTCAGTCCAGGCTGACTAGCTCTGACTGTCTATTTCTAAGGCGGACCTGCAGCCAAAACAAACCATAAATGCTGTATTTTCACAAACCAAATGAATGGCTCATAAGTCCAACACTGTGTTTCAAAGAATCTCTGTCCGCTGTAGAGTTACTCGGCTCTACTTTGGTCCGGATTCTACAAAAGCATGCCAGACTCATAATTCAAAACAACTTGTAGATTTAAAATAAAAATCTAAACCATTCTCTGTGGGCAGGGTTGATACAACACACACGCCATCAAAAACCCTACACATAGGGTTCTTTTAAAACATTTGGAAACGGCATGCCTTTATTCTGAAGGCATGTTTTTTTTTTTTACTTATACTCTTTTCTGAAAGATCTGGCAGTGAGTGAATTAAGTGGGATCTCTTGTAGCACCACACGACCTATTCCATATTCTCACAATGCTTCCACGCTTCTGATACAAGAGGTTGCATCATGCAGGTCACTCTCACTTTGTCAGCATGTCTTTCCCCCCCCCTCCAGGCTACCCAAAATACTATTTAAAAGCTGATGAGGCTACCTGATGGGTGGTACACAACCCGACTCGCAGTCATCATTCCTATACTTTAACAAGAACAGGCCAGTTTCAAAAACTACTTCATTTCTTACTCCATGAGTGTCAAACATAGACAGGGTTGTCGAGCTCAAAGCACTGTTAGAATGACCCTTAGAGGCTGGTTTATGCAGTAGACTTAAGGCAGAGAAAAGGTGCACTCACATTCTCCAACATTGGCAAACGGGTCACAGGAGCAGCCACAATCACTCTAGCTTCTTACAAGAAGCCTTTTATAGATCACCAACTCCTCCCATTAACCAGATCTACCATTAAACAGGGGAAACACTTACACTCTAACATACAAATAATGTAGCTAAAACATTATACTTTATTTACACAAGCATCATCATCTATAAATATCTTAGAACATTTCTATCTAAATTCCTAAAATACTACAATAACCAAAATACACAGTTTACTTCTCCCCCTATAATCCATAATGGACTCTTCCAGAACCTTTAAAAGGTGTTCAGGCCCCCCGGGGGGAATGTTTTAGCCTGAACACCCTGCAGAAGAAGAGACAGGAGGTAAGTCATTCACGCGATCACAATTATAAACAGTAATCAATATCATCAATTGGTTTGGTTTGTTGACAGGCGATCAGTCCCAGCTGAGAAGAACGGCCAAAACTATCACAATTAAAAATAAAATACTTTAATCGCTCTCAGTGCCAGTCTTTCAGTGTTTCAAACAGCATTTTAAGTGTCCTGAAAAGGTAATGAAGCTTTTCATTACAAGCACTCACCTACACGTTTTCCAGCTCAAAATCCAGTTCTTTTCCAAACTCAAATGTCTAAATTACACATTTTCAAATTTTTGCAGCCAGACAAACAACGGGATCTCCGTCTTCAGACAACACGGAGATTTAAACCGGGAAAGTCAAAGCTTGTCAATTTACGCTGCGTTCAGCATCCAATATGGCCGTGCACATCTTAAATGTAGTGAACACTGCTAGTTTTAACTATAAACACTTAGCTTACATACTACTGTACACAGTTTGGGTTTCAATGCGTAAATTCATCTTCCACTAGAATGCTCCTAACTCTGAGTGTTAAACTCCACAAAGGATGCTGCTAAAATCAGTGTCCAGTGTGGAAGAGTGGTAAATGGTTACTTCAGTGGGGCATCTGGACCAACTCAGATCACCTCTGTTTCATAAGTCCTCAAGTAAACAACTGGCAACTCCTGACTAATATGAGCTCTACTAAAAACAGATCCCATACCAAAAAAAAGTAAAAAACAAAGCAACTGGACTTGTTTTACGTAGTTGAAGACGTTTCATTTCCTTTCTCAATTCAAAAAGTCTGGAGTAACGTGGAGTAACAAGCTTTATACCACTGCCTAACAAAGGCCTTGTAATGGCTTAGATAACATGCAAATTCAACCGAAACAGGTCCACCCCTTAGTAATGGGCGGTCGTTGAAGCCATTAAGCCAGCAGAATGAACCGAAACTGGTCCACTCCTCTGTAACGAGGAGTTGTTAGGGTTGTTATTGGCCTGGCGATGTTTTGATCACCCGTATGGGGGTGAGAACTGAGAATTGGACTGACCATGACCTGGATGACTGAGAATCTTCACCAGCAACAGATCCCATACTGAGCATCTTGCTCTATTACACCTATTCTGTAAATTAAAGACATCAAATGTAATTTCAAATATAAGTAGCGTTGTAGCTACTTGGCTGTAGCTACTTTAAGACCATCTCATCTCTTTACACTCGCTCTTCTAAAACAAGTCTCATTACATAGATTACAGGCACAGGAAGCCTGTATGGATGGTACTTCAATAATTAGCAAACACTAATTGGAGTCCATGCAGGTCTTGCCGACATGCATAATTTGCACGCTAATATTGCAATAATAATAATAATAATAATAATAATAATAATAAAATATTATTGTTAATATTACATATATACAATATATACAAATACATTTGCGATATATTGTGTAGCACTACTAGGGACCTCGACTGTCAATTCAGTATACAATCATAACTTGTAAGTTAATTTAAAAAAAGGGTATAATGACAACACAATCAGCATCAACTACTGAACTATGGTTCATCTAATTTTATTAGTATTGCGCTGATGCCATTTTTTGGCCCCGATACCGATACCTGGCTGTGCAGTATTGGCCGATACTGATACCATCTGTTTGAAATTGATGTGTGTGTATATATGAAGAACTGCATACTACTTAGGGTAGTAGAACTTTATATTGCCTACCTGGAATGGGTGACAATAGTTGAATAAACTTTTGGCTCTCAAAGGCCAAAATAGTGCAACATTCGTGAAATTATAACATGTATAATAGTAGT
This sequence comes from Fundulus heteroclitus, assembly GCF_011125445.2. NCBI lineage: Eukaryota > Metazoa > Chordata > Actinopteri > Cyprinodontiformes > Fundulidae > Fundulus > Fundulus heteroclitus. The sequence goes on from NC_046368.1 coordinate 21,923,159, forward strand.
GCAACAGTAAGACGGTAAAATTACATTAATAATTGAATAATCTCTTTAAACCCTGAGTTTTGGCTCTCAAATGTCAAAATAGTGCAACTTTCCTGAACTTATATAACATGTATAATACTAGTGGGGAGAGAGAAGGCTGCATTCAAGTGACATACAAACTTAAAAATGGTATCGTTGCCCTATTTGTTGGTACTCGCCGATACCGATACCACCATTTTAGTGCTGGATCGGGGCCCCGTCCGATACTGGTATCGGTATAACACTAATTTTAATGTACCTTTTTTTTTTTTAATCTCCTGCAAGATTTGTAGTTTTTGTCAAGAACTTTTACACGACTTGGGTCCCCCAGTGGAGCCCCAACCCCAAAATGGGATAACAATGCTTTAGTATAGCACACACACACACACACACACACACACACACACACACACACACACACACAGACACACAGTTGGGTAGCTACAAGCCAGCGGTAGCGCACAATCACAAAAAGTAGCTGCAAGCGCTCATGATAAAATACATAAAAAGTGCATATTTCTCATTGTTTAACAAATTCTTTGGCGAAAAAAAAAATAAAATAAAAAAATCTGCCAGCACACATGGATGGATGAATCAATGAATGAAATCAAGGGCTCCACAGCAACAAAGGCCCTGATCTTTGGGCTCCGTCAGTGACCGCGAGGGTGAACAGACTCTCACAGGTGCAACACTCAGAGGTCCAGCCACCTCACAGGCACTCCACCACACAGCACTCATGCCGGAGCCGCCGATGGGAGGGGAGGGACAGGAGAGCGGGGCGTGCCCTCTCCAGGAGGAGGAAGGGAGAAGTGGGTCGACTCACCGTAGGCGTGGTCAAAGACGCCTGGCCGATCAGGTAGGAGTTAGAGACGGACATGCTGAGGCCGAGCCCAGAGCCCGCCTCCTCCATGGCCGCCACAGACGGCTGGAGGTGGCAGGAGAGAGAGGAGGAGGAGGAGGAAGAAGGGGAAGAGGAGTGGGAGGCCTGAGGAGGAGAACAAACGAAGGAAAAGATAGAGAAGAGAAAAAGGAAATGGAGGAAGTGAGCGTAATTGGGGTTGAGGGGAGGTGAAGAGGGAATAGATGGTGTTAAAAGGGAAAAAAAAGAGAAAGAGAGTGAACAGTTGATTACTGTGGAAAGCAAGACTGTGATAGAGCAATTAAATCAAAGTTCAGCAGCAGCACGACAGTCAAGTCAGAGCGATGGAAGCTGAGAACACTCCTGCTGCTAAGATGAGACGCACCAGCTCACACAACAGAAGGAGGCCTTCAGGGACTAAGACTCACAGCACCGTGCTAAAATATTCATTCCTCTCAAATTACTCCACGTTTTGGCACAAAATAAAAACCACAAACTAGTGTCTCCACCAGCTTTGCACATCTGGAGGCTGAAACAACTTTGATGAGCTTCCTGGTACGCCCTAAAAAAAAAACAAAAAAAAAAAAAAAAGAAGCATCCCCAGAGGATGATGCTGCCACCACCGTGCATTACTGCAAGACCTGTGTGCTCAGGGGGATTTGAAGAGTTTGTTTTTAAAGCATTTTCTGTTCAGGAAAAAAAAAAAAAAAAGCCTAAAAATTTTTTTTGCAAAACATTTTGAAGCCTTTTTTCATTCTACTTTCCACATGCAGTTGCAATAAAATATGAAGTTTGTGGTTATAATGTGACAACATATGGAAAGGCTTAACAGCTATAAATATTTTTTAAGGCACTGTAACGGACTCGGAAGATCTCTCTAGAAACCTTAGGTACTCAAAGTTTGTATGAGGCGTACAGGTAACACAAATCATCTGTGACCCTCAAATAAACCTTTTTTTTATGTCCTTTGCTTTGAAGCTTTAGAAAAAAAAAAAAAAAAAAAAAAAACCCAGGCCAGCTACTACATGGTCCAAACTGAGCCAATATGATCTGCTCTAGGATTTTATATTCAGCCCTTATCCATCCAGCAGCTGGAATTACTTTTTTTTTTTTTTTTAGCAAAGCTGTGTAAAGTCGCCAAAGCATGTAAGCCTGTAACATGGGTTTATGCAGGAGGGGGGGGCAAACAGGCTTATTCCACCGGGCCTCGAGCTCATCAAGTCCAAAAAACACGAGGCCGGATTAAAGCCTGCTGCAGCGGCACAAATGTGTGCAGTGTGACCGTATCGCTCGCAGACAAAAGAATGATAAAAATAAAAACCTGATAGAAATACACCGCCAGGGTGGTGAAAAAGGGGAATAAATGGAAGGTGGTTCATGAAGTCCATTTTCTTTTCCTTGCCATGAAACTGCAACATACCCCGGAGAGGTGTGCCATCCGTTTAAGTTCAATACTAGCACAAAGCTTAAGGCTGAATATTTGTCACAATTTTGGTCCCTTTGGATCTCCAATGGAGTACTCAATCTTTTTTCTTTTGATTAAAATTAAAAGAAAAATGTCTATTGCTTTTAAACTTTCTTTAAAACCGTTTAACATAAAAAAAAAAAAAAGAAAAAAAGGGGGCCCCTCATTTGCGATGATCTAACCCATTTTGTCTCCTTCACCGCTGATTCACCGGCAGGCGGTTGTCTCGATTAACCCAAACACCGCCTCAGATTACGATAAAACCTCCGCATCTGATGTGCGGCTGATAAGATCTTCTCCCGCCGGCAAGCCAACGCCTCAAGAGTGCACACAAATGTCTGCTTTGGCTACAAAAAAATGACCAAGTGTAAAGACGCAGGGAGAGCTTACTGGGTCGGGGAGATGACAAAATTAGAGAGATGGAGACGACAGATTCTCCATCTTTTCCTCCAGCCCACATGAAAAATAAAACTTTTTTATCCCCCGACAAAACTCTAAGTTACAATGATGAATATTTCACATCCACTCAGTCTAAACTGGAAATTATAAGAAAATCGGAGGAATTTCAATTACATCTCTGCCCATACAGTTCAAATGAGTGAATCCGGCTGTTTATGTACTCCAACTCCAGCTGTATGTGAGAAAGGCTAACGGTGAGAAACTGAGTGGCTTCCAGACTTCAGGAATGACTGGCCCGCTTCTTACCAGCTGTCTTTGCTTCGGAGGCAGCGCTGGCGGCTGCAGCGGCTCGTGTACCGAGTCGGTGCTGCTGAAGGAGTCGTTGAAGCCGTAGACCTCCTGGAAAAGCTTGTTATGCTGCTCGTAGATCCGTTCGCTCTGCGGCATCTGGTAAAAGACGGAGGGCTGCGGCTCCGAGTAGTCCTCCATGAACTGCATATACTGGAGAACTGAGGGAGGAAGACGGATTAGACGAAAGCAAAAGGAAAAGATTTAGAGTTATGAGGTTAAACTGAACCAAGTAAGAACAGAGGGATGTTAGAGTTTGATATCATCCACTAAAGAGTAGTCAATCCTCCACAAGCTGTGCCACATTATGAAGCTGTTAACAAAAACAATCCCTCATACGAAGGTCTACCAGTACTGACCTTTGAATTAGAAGAGTCAAAGTTCACCTTAACTTTATGTAAAATAAATACATTTTTCATGCTTTGGTATAGATATTGTCTTTTTTTAAATCTATATAAACGCAAGTGTGATTAAACAGGAAGAGTAACGGCATAAAATAAAGTTTTGGTGGTGGATTGTGTGTTTTTTTTTTGTTTTTTTTAGAGCATATGGTCCTCAAGGGCCTCCATGTTGGTGACCCCTGTATCAGAAGGTCCCATTCGAAATCCAACAGCACATCCAAAGCCTGAATCTGTTTGCAGATGGCCCCTATCTGATCTGTCCGAGCTTGAGCTGTTTTCCAAAGAATAGACAGAAATCTTTAGGATGTGGCAGAGGCATTCGCCAAAAGGCTCACAGCTCCAATTTGGGCCAAATGTTGTTCAATAAAGCGTAGACTCAAGAAGGCCAGATACAAACGCAGGCCACGTTTTCACATACTTTCCTTTCACTCCACAATTAGGCCGCTGTTTGTGTTGGCCTGTCGCATAAAAATTCCCATAAAATACATATTTTACGTCAAAAATTTAGAAAAATAAATAAATATGATAATTGTCTAAACTTCTATCAACTGTTCCAAAAAAAGGTAAAAAACAAAGCAACTGGACTTGTTTTCCGTAGTATGACCTGGATGACTGAGAATCTTCACCAGCATATTGCACGCCAATTTGGGAAAGACACCCTAGAAGTAGTGCGCGAGTATGAGAAATTACTTAGAAAACTTGCAGATTATAAGAACCATCTTCGTTTTAATTTGAGGTGTAGACAGCAAAGCCTCACCCTCAACAGCCTATTCAACTACGGAAAACAAGTCCAGTTGCTTTGTTTTTTACCTTTTTTTGGAATGACCATGACCTGGATGACTGAGAATCTTCACCAGCATATTCTATTAACTGTATTTTCTGAAAAAGTTGCTCATTAAAATGTGTCAATAATAACTCTTTTCTGCTCTTTATCCTCCCATGAGGGAGTTTCCCCCAAGACATAATGATAAATAACCCGGCCCACATTATTACGACAACCAGCATTAGTCGGAGGTGACGAGACTCCCCCAGTCACACAGAAGCGATGACGAGTAGCGGCCGACGACCAGCTTATCTCCAAACATACAGGAAGCCTGCTGCACTTTTGACATTCTACGCGACTGTGGTCATAACTCTGTGAAAGACGCTCCGACGACATGACATAATACAGTAGCCTGTGAGGAAGTGATGGACAAGGCCGCTGAGGAAGTGACCAAATGTTGCCCTTTTGTGGCCCTTCTCCCGGACCCTATTGTGGCACATCCTAGTATTTACTTCCTGCCTCCATTCACACTGAGGATTTCTTTGACATACGCTACGCTCCAGCAAGCCGATGACGAAGCGCCGCTTTTCCTTTTCCTAATCAACCCTGGTCACTCCCTCTGTTCTTTACTTTATTTTCTACTCCTGCGTCCTACATCCATCTCATTCAGAGGGCGTCCTCTTTTGTCCTTCCTCCCGCATTATGTCCTCAACCTCACCTTACACCCCCCCACCCTCCACACTTACTGTGTTTGCTTTTCTTTTCAGGAAGCGGCGGAGGGCTGGCGGGGACGTCTGCGTTCTCACTGGCTATGTACTGGGAGACAAAAACTCCCCCGTTGGTCTGGGGCATGGGGGAGATGGGGGTGAAAAGGGGGAACGGCGGCGTCGGGTGAAGCTCCTCCTCTGACAGGTTGTCGTACTGGGAGGGGTAGCGCTCGTACAGCACCCTGGAGCCTCCGTCGGGGAAGGAGGCCGCCTGCGTGCTGCGGCGCTTTTTCAGGGGCAAGGCGGGGGGAGCGCTGCTGCGGCACAACTGGAAGGGGTGAGCGTGGTTGGGCTGGGGAGTCCAGTATTCTGGCTGCTGCGACGGAGGCGCGCTCAGAGGGGGGGGCGTGAGGTGCTGTCCGGGAACGGGGGACGAGGATTCGCTGAGAGACTCGGGCAGGGGGCTCAGGCAGCCCCCCGCCTGCGCTGCAGGCAGGTTGTCCCCAGCAGACAAGTCCTGGTGGAGGAAGTCGTAATCCGGGTCATAAGTCTCCGTGTTGTCTGAAAAGGTAAAGACGGAGCCGGTGTTAATAAAACGATTATAATACTTCTAACGACTCGCTAAACATCCTGACCATAAAGATAAATGAAAGGTTAAAGTAAAAAAAAGTAGCTGAATTTTATTTAGGATGTTTAATTTCTTTTCCCCTCCTCTCTCATCAACAGAGCAAATTAGAAATATTTACTTCTTACGTTCTTTTCTGCGTCAAACTTTATGATGATGAGTTCCACCGACATTCGGGACATTTTTCATGTCACATCTTCTTTTGAACTTTTGAAGGCCCAGATTTAGCCAGCTCTCTGTCCAGTTAGTAAGTACGAACGCAAATGTGCCCCGTGAATTCACGGCGGGCAATTTTTACGGCGGTCAGGCTTTAAATATCTAGGCTGCACGCTGGAGGAAAGGAAGAGAGGAAGAAAGGCAGGAAGGAAGGAGAGGCAGATGTATGGATGGAGAAAAAAGGATGAACGTATGGAGAGAAGGACGGATGGATGCATGAATAGATGCATGATGGGAGAGCAGGATGAAAAGGAAGTTTGGAAATGTAACCCTATTTTCTTTTTTCATAATTATCTAGAAATAAAAAAGTACCTAAATGCTGTTTCCAGACTCTGTAGGAGCCCAGCATAGAGACTAATAATACATCAAAAACAATCTGCTTCAGGGATATTGCCTGTAGGTAACAAGGACCCTGTAGATTACAGGATATTATCCCTGTGGTAGAATCACTAAGCTACTATCCCCTCAGGAGCTTGGAGGGTGGCTAATGTCTCAGACTCTGGCCTTTTTAGAGCATTTTGTGGATGTTATTTGGAAATAAGGCTACTGTATGTGTTGTAGCCACGTCATCAATGCACATCTGCTACAAAAAATGGCTGAAAATACAGAACAAAATTAATCAAAATTTCTTCAGAGAGTGAAAGTAGTCAGTGTAAAGCTTGTGTCACAGTAAAAATGTGCCGTCCCTCAATAAATCAACAGCCACTGATGTCTAAACTGCTGGGGACAAAAGTGAGTACGGTCCACCTCTATGTGAAAAAAGGTCCAGTTTGTGTCCAATGAGCTATTTTCCCTCCCTGATGTCATGTGACTCAAAAGTGATACAAGGTTTAAGGCGTGAATGGGAAGTAGGGGTGGGTATTGCCAAAGAAGTCACGATTCGATTCGAATCACGATTCACATGCCACGATCCGATTCTATCACGATGCATCACAATACTTGAATTATTGCGATGCATTGTGATATTTTCACTGAACACTGTTAGAAAAAATTACAGCCATTACCAGTGACTGACTGGCTGTGTATGGATAGTGTCTTCAATTGATACATAACTGAAAGCAACTGAATTCATCTATAGCTGTATTTATTGAAATTACTTTTGGAGGTATTGCCATGAAAACACATATTACTGTTACTGGACACAAATATTATTATTATTATTGGACTGGACACCCTGACAAAAACTGCTTTGGATTTATAAAACTTAAAATAACAAAATAAGGACGTCTTCAACTACGGAAAACAAGTCCAGTTGCTTTGTTTTTAAATTTTTTTTGGAACAAAATAAGGATAATCAGTGCCGTTCACATGGCCTGACTGGTCCTTTAAACCAATGAAGTTGTATTCCACTTGTTTTTGGCTGATGTTCGCCAACCATTCATGCAGTTTTATTTATAAATTTTTTTAAAATTAATAATCGATACTTGGCGTCAAGAATCTATGCAGTAGATCGCGAAAATTAGAATCGCGATGCATCGTCATGACGATTATTTTGCCCACCCCTAATGGGAAGCAGGTGTGTTCAATTTCGTTATTGTTCCCACACTCTTTCATTCTGGTCACTGGGCGTTCAACACGGAGCCTCATGGCAAAGAATCCTCTGAGGAACTGGAAGAAAAGAACTGTGGCTCCACACAAAGGTGGCCAAGGCTATAAGAAGATTGCCCTAAAACACCCTAAAGCCGAGCTGTGCACAGTGACCGACACCGTAACGGGCATGGTCCACTCAGAACAGGCCTTGCCACGGTCGACCAACGCAGCCGAGTCCATCCACCCTGCGCCACATCCAGAGGTCTCCCCAGAGGGAAGCCTCTTCTAAAGACGAGGCCCAAAAAAGCTGCATTGGGGCCATGTCCTGTGGTCTGATGAGACCAAGATAAACCTTTTTGGTTCAGATGGTGTGAGGAGTACAAGAACGAGTTTTGCTTGTGGGAGTGCCGTGGTTTGGGGCTGCACAGGTGCTGCAGTTCATTGAGGGAAACGTGTACCCTGACGTACTGAAGGAGAGCGTAATGCCGTCCAAGGCTTAAGACCTAAACCCTACCGAGGATCTGCGGGGGCATCCTCAAACAAAAGGCAGAGGAGAGCAAGCATTCTAACATCCACCATCACCATGAAGACGTCGTGGAGGAGGAGAAGACGAGTCTAGAGGCTCTAATGAACTCCAGGCCCAAGATGGTTGAGGCAGCGCTGGGGAAAAAAAATGGTGGCCACAAAATATTGACACTTTGGGCACGATGTGAACATTTTGACTTACTGTATTCACTTTGTTGCCAGCAGTATAGACATTTATTGTTATTTTGAGGGGACAGAAAGTTTACACGGTTATACAAGCTACACTGTCTACTTTACATTGTATCAAAGTGACATATCTTCAGTGGCGCTTCATGAAAAGTGGGAGGTGTGTACTCACTTGTTTGAGATAATTATCCATCTATTTTATCTTTTGCTTATTTAAAACCTCTGAATTTAGAAACCTACTTATGGAGACCCTAAAAATGTAATGTTACATTCAGAGAATAGACATGTGATTAATTTTTGTGCTGACTTTTGTAGTTGACGGTAGCGGCTGCGTTTAATAATTAGATTTCCAGTTCAAAAGAGGGAATAACTTTACAATTAACCACAGTCTAAAGGACTTGGACTGATGAGTGTCAACAACATGGACGTATGTGAGAATCCAGAGGATCCCGGCCGCTGGACGCGTCTCTGTGTCCTTACCCAGCGTCTCGCAGCTGGTGTTACGAGAACACTGGCCGCTGTCCTGATCCATGGAGGAGAGCTGTTCGTCAGACTTGCTGAGCTTCCCCATGCTGCTGCAGGGAGACAGACGGGGCGAGTCCCCGCCGTAGGAATGGCTCCCCCCAGAGAAGCGCCTCTGGAAGAACTCGTGCTCGTATTCCTGCGCAGAAAGAGCAGATTCCCGCGTCGTGACTCTCTTAACTAGAACACATTTGTCTGCAGCAACTCCTAAACTAAACAACAGCGTTTGGGTATGGCTTAACAGCCTGAGGCTTAAACAAGCTTAAGGGCTATGCGTCTACACAAGAAACTGGAACACAATTGTGATTTTGAATCCAGAATCTAAACCAGTCGGTCACCTGTCTGTGGTCGCTGCATGGTAAACTGGAGCCACGGCTCATCGGTGCGACTACTGCCACTGGCGTCGGCGAAGGAGCTGACTGACGTTTCTTGGGTGGAAGTGCTGGTGGAGGACTATAAGGGGGGGAAAAAATAAAATAAAATAATAAAATGACAAATATGCAACAAGTGATTAAAGTGTTCCTAATACCATGACACAAACACAAAAGCAGACCTTTAAGCATGTGTGCACATAGATTAAGCACGTATAGATACACGGACAGACATCATCCGCCCTTCCTTTACAACAGTGAGATGAATTCAAGATTGTTTCATGAAAGCTGCTCATTTACGGCATGGAGTCATCCTGCCTGTCAAGCCTGAATACTCTCAGAGTTGATATTAGGTCAAAATGCGGTAGGGAGGGGGGGAGCGAGCTGACAAAGGTGACCATGATATGGAAGCGGGGGGTAAGGACAATTCATAGGTCAGTCACACACTCTCATGCCTTCTGATTGGATGAGGAGGTCTTCAGCAGGGTGGGGGGTACCGAGGGTGACACAAACTTTAGGATGATGCAACCATGCAAGCAGAATGCCTTCATCCAATCCAGAAACTTTGTGAGGTTTGAGGGTGGGATGTTATCATGAGTTCAGACGATCCTACGGGGCTGACATACTTCTCCTTCTGAGAGGGTCTCCTCTGGCCAGCGTCAGCGCTCAACTGCGCTCTGTTCCCAGAACGGAGACCAAGGACGAAACAAACATAAGTAAATAAATGAGAGACAGAGCAGGAAGGGGGAAGAAAAGAGGAGGCACAGCTCTGAAAAGGTTTAAAAGTTGGGCAAGGACCTGGACACATGAAACTGGATCAGAAAATATACTCAACACCAAAAAAAAAACGTGAAAAGGCTGAAAATCTGAAGCATCCTCACTACTGCTTTAATCCCAACATCCCAGCATTTTTAAAGTATGTTGGTAAGACTAAAGGCTAATAAAGCTAATCATTTCCGGACTTTAAAGCTAATTTTTCAGCTTCAATAAGAACTTTTGGTCTAAATCCAAATAGGGCTGAACAATTAATCGCATTTTCAATATAATCGCGATTTAGAAAAACGCAATTTCCAAATCGCAGAGTCTGCAATTTTTGGCTATGTAACAATTAGTGAATTAGACACGTCCATTAGGTGTTGGTAAAATGTTTGAAGTGGGTTTGCCTCCACATGGAAGGGAAGACAGTTGCAGCAGTGAGATAATCTAATTTTTTTTACTTGTTTTAGAGTTTATATAATCACACATAGCATTAAGTACAGGTCAATCAGTTTAATACATAGACTTGCTTGTTGGTTGGACTTTATGTTCAACAAGGATTGATGTCCAAATCAATTAAAAGCTGTTCTCTTGAATAATATTCTGATTAATAAAAACATTAAAAGTTCTTGTTTTAAATAGTTCTTGTTTACAAACATCTTTTTTTAGACGCCATTTTTGTTGCTTGTGGTTAACGCAGAGAAAAGTCAAAATTGCAATTTTGGTTGAAATATATTGTAGGCAGAACGCAATCATTTCTGCTCTGAGTTTAGATGCTGTGGGTCTTTTAGCAACTAATCTGCACAGCGAGGAAACAAAATGATTTGTTGTTTGTATATGTTTAAAAAGACATGATAAATTAAACTGGGGGAAAAAAAAAAAATCGCATTAAATCGCAATATTATGAAAAAAAAATCGCAATTAGATTATTTTCCAAAATCGTTCAGCCCTAAATCCAAATAGTTTTTTTCAAATATTATGTCCAGCAGGCTGAAAAAAAGGACTGATCCTCTGAACACAGGGTGTCTGGTCACCTGAGCTCTGCCACTTTGGCTTCAGGAAGAGGAGGTTTGGGTGGGGCTACATCCTCGTCTTGTAGTTCAGCGGCGGCCTTCGCAGGAGAGGATGCCGGAGCCGTCCTGTTCGAGACGTCCTGCTCGCCATCTATCGAGGGCACCTCCAAGGACACGTTGCTGCACACACACACGCACACACAAACAAAAGCAATCTGTGTAAAGGACCAGCTGTGACTGCCGGCTTCACTGAAGTGAGCGTGCTTTGTGTCCACCTCTCAGCGGCGGTAACGGGCGGGGCTGGTTTATTCGGGGAGGTGGGCGACGGCTGCTCTTGTTTCTCGATGGTCAGCTTCACCAGTTCCTGTTGGCAGAGACACGGCAGAGTTTCGGGACTCGTTCGGGAGGGAAAGAACGGGAAGAGCAGCTAACGGCGTACCTTCACTCCGTCCAGCACAGCCTTGATGACGCTGGTGACGGCGACGACGCTTTCTTTGTCGTCCAGGTCGATGCCGTCCAGCATCACCTGGTCGGCCCAACGGATGAGGTTGGCCAGGCTCTGATAGACGCGGCTGTGGCACGAAGACAGCGCCGAGCTGTTGAAATATGAAGACAAAGTGGAATTTGGATGAGCAAATATTCCAAGGAACTCAGGAGCAACAACAAAACTTGACTTGCAGCGCCCAAAGCTAATAATCAATAGGGATCTTTTAGGGATTTTCTACACGGCAACACAAAGTAGATTATTGTTATGCATTGGAAGAAAAATTAGACGCGATTCAAAACTTTTTTATAATCAATCAGAAAAGTTTGACAAACTCAATTATTCAGCCCCTTTACTCAAATATCCCTGAATAAAACCAAAACGATAATTTTTGGAAATCACCTACTTAGTTAAAACGTCTGCCTGCTAAACTGAGTATAAACACAGCCACCTCTGAGCTAGATAACAGTAGCAAAAAAAAAAAAAAAAGAATCATGGAAATCCAAGGAACACGTCAGACATGTTGGGGACAAGATGAAAAAAGATGGAACCAGAGTTATGTTATAAAACAATATCCTAAGCTTTGAACATCTCACAGAGCGCTGTTCAATCCATTGTTGAAAAAGGAAGAGCGGCCAAAAGAAAGGCACGGGAACGAATCCAGAGAAAGAAAGTCAGATGAGATCAAAATGTAACTTTTTAGCCCACAAGCAAAACACTAAAGCGAGAAACTAACGTCACGCATCATCAATGAACACACCGGCCGCACAGTTAAACACTGAGGCGTTATCATTTTTACAGCAGGGAAAGGTAAGTTGATCAATTTGTGTGAGGATGGATGGATGGGGATAAATAAACGGCAATCAAGGAAGAAAAGCCGTTAGAGGCTGCAAAAAAAAAAAAAAAAAAAGACTTAACGTCTGCTGTTCACCCGAGATGGGCAATTAGATAATTGTTTAATGTCATCAGGATTGTTTTAATAAAGATTGTTTGTTACTTTTCCAAAAGTTTCGTGAGAGCATCAATAAATATCTCTGAAAGTGCAATTAAATGCCTTTGTGTGTGTTAGCAATAGTCCCCTTCAGCTTCAAAAAGAACTTTTGGTCCAAATAGTTTTTTCAAATATTATGTCCAGCAGGCAGAAAAAAAAAAGGACTAATACTCTGAATACAGGGTCGAGTATTCATCGAGATGGCAACAACTGCAAAAACATATCCAGTTAAAAGTTTTAAATCTAATTTCACCTATCAGAAAAGGTCAGTAGAGACATTTTCCGAAAGGCTGCAAAAGCAGCAAAATACGGTTCTCCAAAATCTTAACTAAGACGACATAAATGAATGCATCATACCCTCATTTCTGTGCTGGTCCATTACATAAAATACGACAAAGTCTGTGGGTGTACACAAACCCTTTTGCAAGGCACCCAACTGAAATGCATCTAACATAAAACACATTTTGGGCCTAGAAAACAGCCAGACATGCTCAGTGGCTGGAAGCCTTGGAAGCAGCAACACAAAGGAGGGAGGGGGGTGTCATTTCTCCAAGTGGCTCGTTGTGCGTTCAGACCCAATAACTAAGGTGTGGCGTAAGCCTGCGTCGACGTGTTGAAACCGATTCACACCGCAGGAATATTCCTTCGACTGTCTCTGCAGGGCTTATCCCTAAAGTGAGCAGGAGACAGCTGAACCTACGGGAATTAGACGGATTTGAGGGATGGAAAGACGTGAGCTGCGGGCCGCAGTGCAGCTGGCTCTGCTGTAATTCTAACAGAGGCAGCGGCTCCGCTCGCACCAGGCGACGTTTTAGAGACTGAAACACTTCTGGCAAATCAGCACTTTCATATGGGAAAGTTGTATCACAAAGCAACTTTTGTTATCGACCTTTGTTTTGTTGCTGCGCAACAGTTTAAGTCGCCACAACTAAAATTAAAATGAGTGAGCTGTGACCCAGTAGGGTTCGGCTTCAGGGGACTGAGGTCACTCGAGTGTTACAGTAACTATATCGTCAGCTGCTTCTAAATGCAGGGCTTTAGGTGAAAAGGAGAAATCCACCACCTCTGACCTCCATTCCTTTATCATTACTGATGGAGACGCAAAGGACACAAAAACTCAGATAGAAAAGAAACAAAAGACTGAGAGGTTCCAACACGCCCTGACAGTCCACATATACTGGAGGGGAGATTTCTTTCAGAGGTCTGGCTCACACAAGCCAGTCAGAAATAAGGTAAATAGAACAAAATCATCTAATCTGAAAGAATAATGCTATACTTAAAAAGTCTGGTTTCATCAGCAGCAAGCACCACATGAGGCTTCAGACGCACCTTCATTGTTAGTTTCTGCTTGCTGGCTGCACATGCGCACCTCTAGTGTTTATGTATCCGGTTAGCTTAGCGGTTAGCTTGGGTGTTAGCCGTTCATTGTAGCGCCGCTGCTCTCACTGTAGACTTTGAACATGGCTGAGAGTCGACAAGAAGCAAACTACGTTCATGTTTATGAGAAGAAGAGGAAGACCTCAGTAGAAAGAAACAAGACCAGAGTGGATATGGGAGATTGTTTTCACAAGAACCCCCCTGAGGAGCGGCAGAGCAGCTAACACTTGTTAGCTGCATTCAAAAAGGGACTCGTGGTGACTTCCGGAAAAATCGCTGACCCTACCTTTAAGAAAGGACCTAAAACCTTCCTTTTTAGAAAGGCATACATGGACTAATGCTATTTTAACGTGTTTTTTTAAATATGTTATTTGATTTGTCCGCTCCTGTAGAACTTTGAGATTTGTAGTCAACTGTAAAGTGCATTAGAATTAAAACTTATTATTACTATTATTATGAAAACAGTTTGCTGTAGTGTAAACTCGAGAGAAGTCCAGAAATCCAGCAATGATTGCTTTCAAAGACTGGCCCGCTATTTTTTAAAAACGGCTGCAGAAACTGGGGACTTACCTATGCTGTATCCGGGCCTCTATTTGGACCAGAGGCAAGATGGCTTCCAGGACCTTGCTGGCTGAGCCCGGCAGCATTTCCAGCACTTTTTTCTCCACCACCATTTTGTCCACGATGGTCTTGAAGTATTTCAGGGCACTGACCACCTCCTTCTCGTGCTCCTCAAGCCTGCTAACCTTCTGAAAAGAAAAGAGAAGTCAGCCAACAGCAGGTCTGACCACTGACGTTTAACAGTGTCACAAAGTTGGTCATGAACCAGCAACTGTTAGGTTTTAAAACCCTCTTTTATAGAAATTACAAAAATGACACAGCATATGTTTCTGCTATAGATGTCAGATGACATTGAAAGACTGTACGTACAAATAGAGAAAAAATATCTAAGCTATTAATGCCTTTTATCTTGTAATTCTAAGACAGTCTTTGCATGCTCAATAGTCAGGATCAAAAGTCTCACATGTTTACTTTGTAAGGCTGAAGTTGGGTTGCACAATGAATCCAAACGCAATATCAGTAAGTCGTCTCACAGTCATAAAGGACTGCGTGGAAACAATGTTGGGTAAGATGCTCTAATTCAAGTGTCCTGCATTTAAGCACTTTTAGGTCAGCAATACATACGATATGATGGAGTAAAACTAATCTAGCTGAGACAGTAAAGCTCACAGAGAGCGTGGGGCATGTTTCTAATTAGCAAAGAAAGGAAAGATTGAGACAGACAGCAACATCGTTGGCCGTAAATGTTTTCCTTCAAATTGTGCAGCCGTAGACTGAAGTTAAAAGGTTTGGGGACAGCTAGTATAAGCACTCCGGTTTCCTTCTATACTCCTGTAGTTTAACATGTTCCAGGCATGACCCAGCTGGACTTCTTATGATAACCTTCATAGTATTTACACTAAAACGTTTAACAGTAACACCTGAAGTAGAAAAGTAACATTT